>NC_142373.1:26179292-26479292 GCF_059441005.1 Hippichthys cyanospilos | reverse complement strand
TAGTAATCGTCGGTACGTCAGACGTCGACTGGTCCGTTGGTAACATCTGCCACCCTGTAAACGTCCGTCACTCCCCCCCCACACACAGCTGCCAACTTCTGTTGTCAATCCCCACCAGCCTACTTCAGCCAACCATGTAAGTCACATTGCACTCAAACTATTACTTTTTACTATTTTTGTCCAGACACAATCTATGTAGCTCTACTATTGTATTGCACTTGAAACATAGAACAATGACGTAAGCGGAACATAAAAACAAAGTCAACTAAAGCTTTTAACCTTAAGCTATAATACACCATCATGTTGATTAACCTGAAGGTGGTACAAAACTGCAATTGATAAACATGTCCACGGGATGGCAGTATCATACTTTACATGATACTTAAATGCTGGATGTCGGTTCTCATTTACAGGGTGACCCCAAAAAAACGGGCCCCAACTCTAATGAGGCCCCGTTTCTTAGTGTTTTGTCCGAATGAAATGAAACTTTGGTCATAACTAGTTTATATTCAAAACATCACATCAAAACACTAGGGTCTTTGGCCTTTTTTTCTCCGTTCTACAGCATATGTTCTCGATGGCCTCCATTTAGCTCCGTGCATTTCTTGAGGCGCAGCACGAAGTTGTCCAGACCATCTACCTGTCGCTCATGAGCAAGTTCTGGTTCCAGCAAGACGGAGCAAGTTCTCACACCTCACACCTGTCCCGAGATTGTCTGAAGGAGAACTTCGGAGGCCGAGTGATCAGCCTCAAGACTGATTTTGAGTGGACACCCCATAGCCCGGACCAAAGCCCCCCAGATTTTTTTCTTTGGGGCTATCTTAAGGACAGAGTCTACACAGGGAAACCCAGAACCATTATGGAACTCAAGAAAGCCATCAGGGCGGAGATGAGAGCCATTACCAATTCAGTCTGTAAGAACGTCATGGACAACTCCGTGCTGCGCCTCAAGAAATGCACGGAGCTAAATGGAGGCCACACAAAACTGAATAATTTACACACATTTAATACAAACTATTTTAGAAGAATTTTGCACGGATGCTACTTCAGAATGTTTCTTTTCTTCATTTTTTTGCTTCATCTAAAGCATTTTAATAATTTTAATTATGGGTGGATTTTTTGGACACATTTAACAATAATGAATTGGAAACTCTAGTGCCTGTTATATCATATTTGGTCAGATACAGGATCTATTCTAGATCGTCGTTACTTCAAGCGCAACTCCAGCCCTCCGTGTTCCTCGACTACAGCCAAGGGATGGAAATGGGAAGGGGTAACAGTCCATTTACTGTACAAGGTTTAACTAAATATGTGTGCTGCAGTTATCTTTGTCTCAAATGTGTAAAGTTTAAATACATCCACATTTACAAAATTCTGGTACATACATACACATGCATGAAAATTCCCGTGGGTGGAGTGGGGGTTCTACTTTACGGATTTCACTTTTTGCAGGGATTTTCGGTCCCCTTTAACCATGAAAAATGAGGAACCACTAGAATTGACATTATCAAAATAATCGTTCTTTAGATTTAACTTCATCCAAAGAACCATATTTTCAGCAATATAAGGCGCACCGGATTATAAGGCGCACGCTCAATTAATGACATATTTTAAAACATTTTCCATATACTGTATAAGGCACACCGGATTATAAGGCGCACCCTCAATTAATGACATTTTAAAACTTTTTCAATCACAATATAGTAATACTCAAAGTAATAGCAATTATAACTCAAATAATAACTAAACTCTCAATAGCATAATAACTCAATATCAATATGACCAACCTTGTTCAACTGTAAACACACAAAAGAAACGGGTAAAGCTTACTTAATCAGTTCATTCCCCATCTACGAATCCCAATCTCAATATTGATCCATATATAAGGCGCATCTGATTATAAGGCACACCATCAGCTTTTAAAAAAAAATTAAGGCTTTTAGGTGCACCTTATAGTGCGGAAAGTACAGTACTAAACAAACTCCAAAATATACAACAATCAAAGATATAAACTGTTTCTAAGGTTGTTTTCATAAGGCTTTTAAATGTCTTCATATTATCTCTTTAAATTATTACATCTTCCATTTGCTCTCATCATGGACAGTCAATCCTAAAAGCGGAACACGTCCATTTTACAATACAACAAGTGTACTCACGTTGGCCCCAGCGACCGGTACGAGGGTTCAGGTAATTTGGGTAGAGCCCGTTTGGTCGATCCATTTTGGCTAGTAGCTTTCGGATGTGCATTACCTGCAAAAGCAATATGTAACTTTATGACATTTCAATTCATTAATCTTTACCTACTTTTCAAAACAGTCATGCAAATCCAAACGTTACCTTCTGGTAGTAGACAGGGTTCCCTGTCAGGTAGGTGAGGTGAACAAACTCCATGTGCAGCGTTCCAAATTCGGCCAGGATGCTGCTGCCAGCCGATGCCCAACCCCAATTACGACCAACACCACTGTGTGAAAAAAATGCATCTATTTTATAACACTTTGTCGAGACTACATCCGTTGAGTAAATTCGCTGCTCTGGAGAGGGAATATGAGAGACAACTTTGATATTACTTGATATCACTCACCTTTTCAAATTGACCATGGCCCACGGGATCCCTGTCGGGGTGTTGAAGGCAGGCAGCAGCTTCTCTGCAAGTTGCACCGCCTTTAACTTAAACATCTAAAGGAGACAAGAAGTGGATCAAAACATGTTGAAGTGAATTTAAACCAAGGTTTTAAATTTATTCTCCAGGGTTACATTTGTTACATTGTTTAGGTCGCTTTTGTACGTTTTTAATTTACATTTCCAGCGATCTAGGCATCATTTCAAGGGTAAATAACAATATTTGTTTTGGAAAACCTGACCATGTAAGTTTAACAAGAATTAGTTTAGGGCAGGGGTCACCAACCTTTTTGAAACTGAGAGCGACTTCTTTGGTACTGAGTAATATGAAGGGCTACCAGTTTATGTGAGGACACTGATCATCTTTATGATTTTTCAAAATACTTAAAGAAAAGCTGTGGTGAATATGTAAATCAAGTATAATATGTAATGTAAACGTGATACATGTATAATTGTTAGTAAAATTAATCAGATATCACCAATCTTTTATCATTTGTAAGCTATTTGCAGAACAGGCCTGCAAGCTACTTGTGATATTCAAATACTGTTCTGCAAATACGTGGATAACAATGGCATGTATTGATTCTACTGCAAAGTATGTTCACTAGCGCACTTTCAAAAGGAGACACACAGTTGCAAGTCATGCTCAGTATACAACGCAAGAGAGTTGACGCAAGAGAGGCTAAAATCTACTGTTCAGAATGAGACGAATCCTTTTCACATATTTTTGACCCTGATTGGGTTATTCATTGTTTACTGTGTTTGTTATTGTTGATTGTGCACTGTGTTTCTTCGTCTCTTCTCACTAGCAACATGTTTGGTGTGGATGGGGTGATTTCCCTGGATGCAGATTTATAATTACAATAAACAGTGAGGAAGTGAAGAAATTATTTTAAATGACCTGCCTGACATTATCATGGTCTAAGTTAAGCTAGATTTCTACAAGTAATTGTCCCGTTAAGGCGCTTCAGGAGCAGCCAAAAGGTACATGGATGTTGCAATGAGATGCAATAGGGAGCTGCAATCTGTAGCATAAACACATTCTAAAAGTTGCAAATAGGCACGTTGTTACACACTGTGAAATCACCTGCAAACTGCTAAAAGCTGGAGAGACACAAGGCTACAAAGCACATGAGGACAAACATTCTTTTTTTTCCTATGCTGAAAAAATTACAAATAAATCAACTCACAACGTAATAGGTTAAAACAGTTGATAATAAAACAATGAATCTGGATGAATAAACGGACAGTGATATACATCTAAATTTGAATCAAGAGAAAATATGCCTCTTAAGATGACATGGGGAAACTGATCTGTTTGGGAAAAAAAAAATCTCTATCATTTGATCTTGTGTATCTGTATTTGTCTGGTCAGCAACACCCACTGTCATCTGCATTGAAAAAAAAAAGGGTCAGCCTGTCCTTGAACAATACAATGAACTTTTTAAAATATTTAATATATTATGCACAAATAAAAGACAGCATCGACATATACAACCTGTACAAAGTCACATTTAGCTCTATTAGCAGGATAAAGTATCACTTTAAAACATATCTTCTGATACAGTTCTTCGTTACTAATTTAAAAAAAGTTAGTAATTTAATCTATGTACCATGTTACTGAATTACATCGTGATTAATATTATTTTTGAATTACACCAATTCTAAAAATGCTAATTAGAGCAAATTAAAATATACAATACAGCACATATTTGTATATAGCCAACATACCCTTATTTGCATGGTGTAGGTACCACAAATAGAAAAAAATTGGTATGTAATTGACACCTAATGAAATCAATGTTTATTTTGTATTTATTTATGAAAAAACAGACTGAAAGCTGGATGAATGCGGATGTGTGAATTCACTGAAGGCCGTTTGCTTAGTTGCATGAGGTAAGGTAAAGACAGGCAGATATAGATAAATGTTATTGTGTAATTAGTGGGAGAAATGTACAAATTAAGTTCATCAAATAAATATTTGCAGTGGTAGCTTCACACCCAAGCACACGTATGCATACCCCTTAATTATAAAACTGTGATGATGGCAAATTGTTTTCTATTCAGATCTCCAGGACATACGTAGAGCACATATTTAGTTTCCAAAAAAGCGTACTATGCTAAAGGTGGGGGATTTTCATCCTTCTTGAAGTTAGCCAATGCAGGACCTCCCAGATGAACTGCCAGCCAAGTGTGCTAAAATGTAAACATACTACTGCCACCTGCCCATCATGCACATTGTGAAGACACGTCATAAACATTCAATTGACACTTCATGCAGGACATACAAAATAACCGTCCTTACATATTCATACTCTCAGGTCAGCTTTATTGTGACGAGCACCACGGTGTAACTGCATTCCTCACATTTTTGTCACCCAAAACATGTAAGCCTGTTTTCATCTTAATTTTTATTTCCTACTGACGAAAATCAGTCATGGTGACGGAAAACTTAAATCCCTGTATTTTTTATGCACAAACAAACTACGACTTCCTCTCCGCACTGCTGGTGGCGGGAGAGTTGGGCACCTGGTTGGCCCGTCACTAACCCGGACGTAGGCCACCCTGGACCAGATTTGAGTGACCGTGCCGAAGAGGTGAAGGCACACCGCAGTGACATTAGCTTTTCAACATCTTGAAGGCAATGCAGTCAGCGCAGTACATTGAAATATTTAAGTTTTCATTAGGTGGCATTATACGTCTTTGTAAAGTTCATGTTTCTTGTGCATGTACAGCAGAGTGAAAGAATTTGTGACGAAGGAAATGTAAAATGATGAATCGCATACATTTTGTATGGTGGAAACGCCCTAATTTTGTAAACGTAAAACAATATAGTACAGAAAGCCTTGCCTACACGTGCCATCACTCCTCCATTATGATTACTGCGTGTTAGCCCCACCCTACCCAAGAGGTAGACTGAAAATAGAGCAGAGTTGAATCTCTTTTTAGTTAGATAGCAGGCCTATCTGTAGGGCATCCAAGAGAGCGTAATTTTCCGGCAGCTCCCAAATACGTTGACTAATTCATAGTGAGGCCATGTTTCCATAAACCCTTGTCCCATTTGGTTTTTCCTGTCCTAACTAGTGAATTTTTGATACTGCTTGTTCATATCCAATAAAGACACTTTTGCTTATAACTACACCACAACTTGGTTTCTACATCGACAGAGTCATGGTATTACTGTGCATGTCTAAGGGAATTTTGGCATTTGGAAACAACTATATCCTCTTCACTATTGTTACAGGCGAGTTCTGTGTGTGGATGCGCGTGGGAAGGAGTGAGAATGGTGGTGGTGGGTGCAGGGTTGCATGCCGAATTACAGAAGGAGTACTTGCCAAATTACAGTTGAAGCAGTGTGTGAAATAAAATAAAATGACTTCAAATAAAAAGACTGCTGCATTGTGAACTCTGCCTTCCCGTAGTTATGGGCTCCAGTTTGGTTGACGTGTGACGGCTGCTTCACAGGGGCAACTTTGGCTCTGGAGAGAGAATCTCCCTGAGTCTCCCAATTAACCCTTTACTGGGCACTGTGGCCACTTTTGGCTGATAAAGGGCCTTGATTAGGCACAAGTTTTACTATTTTAAAGTGCTAAACAGGCAAGAATTTTCAAAATTTTAGAGAAATGTAGGGGTACGTTAGAATTTAAGCAATAGCTGTTACGGATGCTTACGGCTGTTTTGACTGTTTGAACTAACCGGCCGAAAGCGGCCTATGTGCCCAGTTACTGTAAGGGTTAAAGTCAGTGGATGTGATTGTTCCTTTAAGACAGTGCTTCTCAAATAGTGGGGCGGGGCCCCCCTGGGGGGGCGCGAGATGATGCTTGGGGGGGGGGGTGGGGGGGGGTCATGTGGAATGTAATGGCAATAAATTTTCATCATTTTCTTTTAGTTTCAGGCACTTTGGTGCACTTGCTTCTTTCTTTCCTATTTAGACTAAGCTGTAACCCGTATGAACGCAATAAAAATAATTAGCAGTTGATTTATATTACGTTTTTCTGTTGATAATGTTAAAAAGGATCCATGTGTAGGTATACTTAATTTTCATCAATAATAATCTTATTTATAGTCAGTGCATCCACGGGGGGGGGGGGGGGGGGGGGGGGGGGGGGTTGGGGGGGGGGGGGCAAAAAGTTCTCTTTTCTAGGGGGGGGGCTGGCAAAATATAGTTGAGAAACACTGCTTTAAGAAAATCTTCCGAATGGGCGTTGTGTTTCAGTATGGTGGGGAGGGATGGGACTCACTGCTGCAGACGTTCGGGGAGAGTAAGCGCCGCTCTTGTGACGCTCTGGCACACTGAATGTTGTTAGTTTTAAAAGAAAATAAGGTTCGTGTCCAATGTGAGACATGCTTGTTCAGACTCCGTACTATGGTTAGAAGATCACTGGGGATGGGGAAGAATGATAGGCAAGGTTTTATTAAACACATTCCAGACACTGTATGTGCATACAATGACCGTCAGGGGGCAAATCCTACTTTGCGGGATTCACTTATCTCTGTAGTTTCCCAGTCCCCATTAACTGCAAGAAACAAGGGAACACGTACAACTATTCTGAATTCCTCAAGCAGTGTTTCCCAGATGGGGTACTCAGGGGCATGTAGAAACATTTAATACGTTACTGCCCAAAACAATAAAATGAAAATGGCACAGCCATTTTGATGCGTCAAACAAATGATAATGCAGGATAGTCCACCCTCTATTCAGGGGAGAATGTTTCATTAAGTACATTGTCTCTTGGTACAGGAACAAAGAAATTGCCATTTGTGTCTGTGCCACGTTCAAAAAAGTATGTTTTAGTGTAGTGGTGTGATTCACCTGGTTATTGGGAGTGTTGTAATACTGATTATTTGTCTTCACAGTGTTATGTATTTATGGTTGGTTAGCTTTGATGCAGGGCTTCCTAATCTTTGTCATGAAAAGTTATGTTCAAATAGAGGAGTATATTTCTTTAGATAAACTATAGCCCCTGCAATGTGGTCACATACTAGTGATTGCTATTTGGTGCATTGAATTAGTGATTCCACACATGTGTAAGATGTCCGACTGTGTAAATATTTAACTCGGTGCACCTCGAGTCAGCTTCTGAGGGAAAGTTCAGTAAAAGTAAAAAAAAAAAAAAAAAGTATGTTTCTTTTTCTCTTTAAATAAAAACAGGCAAGTCATATCACATCTCGCGCCATCTAGCTTGCTTTGTTGTTGTTTCAAGGGGAGGAGGAGTGGCTCCTTCAAGAAAATGATCGTAAGTCCAGTAACTGGTTGTGGCTAATGCTAGTTGTTGCTGGTATTCCAATCTTTGTGCCTACTGCATTTGCCATAACAGTTCGCCGAAAATCATTCTTGGTACCATTATGGAATCGGCTGTGATTCCTCTATTTGTTGACAGGACCTCCAGCTATGTTTGCTGCTGCGATTTTTTGTTTCCTACCTGATCCGACATTATGATTTTCAATTTGTGTGTGAAGCAGTTCAAGATTTGAGGGGTTAAATGCTCACACTACTGCAATCTGCAGGTTCAGCAATCAATCACCTTCGAACAAATTGTGATTCCATTAGTTACCAAATTCTCTCCTTTGTTCACTACATTACTTTTTTCCCCACTGCTTCTATTTGATTCATGTGGGCTCTGATGGAAGGATGTGAGGTTAAAGGTGGTAGAAAATAGGTTTAGTTATTGTAAATGTCTAGTGACTGAGCAAAGATTATTATGCAGCATCAAAAAGACTACAAGATTTATTGTGTGTATTAGGCACGCTAATCTTTTTTTTTCACCTGAGTATGAGTCGCCTGACAAGTGGTGACAAGTCCCGATGCTACAAGTTACGGTTGCACATACCTTAGCAATATATTCACCGATTGTGATCAGCTGAAAATGTTGTTATCAGACTGGATTTCTGATCATGTGATCGCAATCTGGATATCCCTAATAGCAACCTTTTATTTGAGTGGTCGTTTAAAAAACAATATATGGTTAAGAGTGGCATTTTGCCAATCGGTCACCCCTGCTTAAGGAAAGTTTTCTTTGGTAAAACAGGTCAAGAATCTAAAACAGGTTATTATATGCTCCAAACAAGTGTGTTTGCAAGTAGTTTGCAACAGGGTCCAAATTTCTAGCAACAGTCAACAACAAGAAACGAATGTATTAATCTGAAAACTAACATGGTTTTGCCTAAAGGCTAAATAGTAAATTGAACTCTCCCTGTCTAAATACCTTAGCACTGAAATTCTCATGTCTTGTCATGAAAAAAACAGGCACTTACCTCTTGTCCAGATAGGTAGTAGGCTGCTAGAAGGCCTCCGATGAAGCGGATGTTGACCTCAAATACTGACACCTCGACATTCTGTAAAACAAACAAAAGACAAAATAGTCTTTCAAATATCGAAATGCAACTATTTAAGACCATAATGCATTCAGTAAAATTTTGTTAGTACATATATAGATATCCTGCAAACATGTAACCCTAGAATAATTGGAGATAATTGACTGCTGATGTCTTGAAAATGGGAGCCATTGCATTTTGACATGGTTAGGTGGTCGATACATTGTCAGACTCACTGCAGATCCATCTCACAGCTCAGATGTTACAGGTTTGAATCTACAGTGGGCCCCAGTGTTACGAGATTAATCCGTTCCGCGGTTGGGCTCGTGAGACGAATTCACCGTATGGCGGGCAATCCAAACCTATGTTAAATAGCTAATGCGTTTAGAACAGCAGGTAAAAACATCAAAATTGGACATACATATTAAAAATTGGTACCAAAATAAGTAAGTGATACATATGTATAATATACATGCATACAATCAGAAAACATCATAAATAAAAAATATAGGAAGGATTTATTTACCTTTGAGTGACGCTTGTTATGCCCATATCCCCTAATAAGGATTATCTCCAGCATCGTGTTCATTTAATCATCTTCTTACTTCTCTCTTTAAAAACACTAGCAATCTTGGGACCCATGGCTAACCCTTTCAACTTTGAATTAAGCAGTTAAATGCACTATAAATACGGTTTTTGTAACCACTAACAATAGAACAAACCTTTACCGTTCCCTGATTTTTAAAAAAGTGAGGCCGACAATTAGGAGACCACCATCTCCGTGAGGAGACGCCGACAAATAGTAGATCAGAATTGTAGTGACGCGTTGCATGGACGGCAACTGAAAATAAGTGTAATTACCTAAAAATGCCTGCAGATGGAGACGAAACAACACAAATACAGCCAAGCATCTAGGGTCATGAGTTGTTTTAGGCGCAAAACTGGGAATATGTCATCAAGAGGGGATGGAAAAAAACTCAGTATTCCAGGTCGCAACATGAGTCAGGGACGTTGTAACACGGGTGTCCACTGTATGTATGTGTATATATATATATATATATATATATATATATATATATATATATATATATATATATATATATATATATATATATATATATATGTGTGTATACAGCCAGCCCCCGGTTTACGAACATCCTCTTTTATGAACATTTCGACTTACGAGCGTGGAACGCAGACTTTTTTGTCCCCCACTTACGCAAAAACCTTCTGTCTTACGAACAATACGACATACCGGCCATTGTATTCATACATTTATTTTCGCTTTGCTACGTCAACTTATTCAGAAGTTGACGCTCATCATGGCAACGTTGAACGCTATTGCTCTTACAATGTCACAGTCACTGTCTCAGTCACGGTGTCAGTCACGGACTCAGTCACGGAGATGCTATTGGCCGGCGTCACGTCAATCACAGAAATGCCGATATGCTATCGGCCGAACGCCTTTATCTAGCTTGATGGCACAGCTGGTCGGGATGGAAGGAAGGAAGGAGAGAAAATGAGTGAAAAACGGAAGGAAGGAATGTTGGGAAGACTTTGGCTTCTAAAATTGCAAGTGGCGGTGAAGGAAGAAGTAAGAGGATGATGACAATAGAAACCAAGCAGGAGATAATAAAAAAATACGAAGGAGGCGCATGCATAGTTAACCTTGCTTGTGAGTATGGACGTAACCGCTCGGCAATCTTCTAAGGGCAAGACTTTCCTTGCCGGGGATGGACCTCGATCGACAACAAAATTGAGAGGCTTCTTCTATTATGGATTAAAGAGAAGGAAATCGCCGGTGATATGTTCTAGGACAAAAATCTCCCTGATCTACGCTCGTAAGGCGAATTGTTCGTAAATCAGGGTGCTCGTAAGCCGGGGGCCGACTGTATGTATATATATATATATATATATATATATATATATATATATATATATATATATATATATATATATATATACTTTGCTAAGCGAAGACACAATTTGAGACACAATCATAAGTAACATGAATTATTGTGGGAAAACTGTATATAAGAAATAAGTGGAGGTTAGTTAGGTACACACCACACTGAAGTCGAGGTTCTGTTCAATCCACTCCTGTCCATCCTTGAACTCTTCGTGCAGGCCCATGATGTATAGCGTGTCCAAAGCATCCACAATAGATGCTCCGAGCTGAGAATTACCTGCACACAACAGAGGAAAAACTGGTTGAAAATAATGGAAAATAATGTTTTTGTTTGTTTGATTTTAACCCCCAAATTAATTACTCATCAATCCATCCATCAATCGACTGGATTGGACTGACTATGCTCTCTAGGAATGTTTTTTTTAACATTAATTTCTAATATAGAAAACAAAACTAACAGTTACTCTAGTAATACTGCTTTTGCCCTACATCTTTTAACAGATGTAAGCACATAAACATTATTAGACCATAGGTTTAATATACAAGCCTGTAGGTCAGGGGTCAAACTCATTTAAGCACAGGTGCCGCATGGAGGAAAATCTACACTCAAGGTAAAATCATGGTATATATCTGTCATAGCATCACCATGACAAAGGTAAAATGGAAATGTTATAGCAAACGAGAACACTAATGTTGTTTTCTACCTCCTGTCACTGAAGCACACCAAGCTATTTTGCACAAACGTGACTACTGGTCACTTCCATTTGTAAATTACAGTGCTCATCTGGGCATTACTTGTAAAAGTAAAAATTTTTGTGTATTGTAATATTTGATGTCGAGAAAGGCACGAGAAAGATTACAGAGGAAGACTGAGAGATTTCTTATCGAGCATGAGCGCTAGTTACAGCAGGACAGCAGTTCAGGACGACACGCTTGTTAACAGTTTTTTTCTGTTTAATTTCTGTCAAAAAAAGAAGCGATCAGACAGAACTGAGTGAATCCTTTGACACAAGCAAGGGAATTCCAGTATTATGAACGGCAGACTAATGGGTTTATGGGTTTTATGCTTCATGAAATGATCTTGTGGGCTGGATTAAACTTCTTCACAACTGGATATGTTCTGCAGGCCGTATGTTCAACACCTCTGCTGTAGGTAGTAAGTAAGTCCAAAGTAAAATCCATCATATTAGGTTAATACCATCATTTAATGTTCATATTGACTTTCCCATGCACAACAATCCAGATCACTGACTTATGTTACAACAGATCATCTGTGAACTGTGTAATAAGTCAATTAAAAAAAAAAAAAGGGTTATGCACATTTACGTGAAGGATTGATATTCACTTAACATTGCACATTTGCTAAAGCATAGTGGTGGTAGTCATCAACCGAAGGACAGAGAATGGTTATTAATTGCACACCGTTAAAAAAAAAAAAGACAATGGGAGTTATATTGAGTTAAATCGAGGTTACTTTTGTTTTTACAGATCAAATATTTCGTTTGAATTTGAAAGCTTACAAAATAATGGCTGGACGTCTCACCCTCCAGGATCATGCCTATCTTGCAGAACATTACAGCGTTTGGAGATCCATTGTCAAGATAATGACAGACTATTAAAAGGTTGATTCATTTAGTCCCAAGTTTATTGCAATACGACAAAATCTTCAGGCCTTATAAAAAATGCAATCTTGATGGAGTGCTTGTGCCTTGACAGCTACAGTATTAAAACATATGCGGCTGATGTATTTTGTCACATATATTTATTAAGCCAATGATGGGTGTCTTTTCAAACCAAGAGGTGTTCTGAGCCTTCTCCATTCATCTTTCTGGTGTTTACTCGTCATGCACTGCATACAAGGAAGGTGGGAAGTCCAACTTTTCTGATTGCCAACTAGAAAAAGTGCACTTGGATGCCCATTGGAACTGAGAGGTTGTGAAGAGTTGTGGTCAGAAAAAAAGGACACTGCCTTCATAAAAACAAACATAGGATGCGCTTGTGCATGCATCCATAATTTTAGGGTTCAATTTGGATATTTTCTTTGTTAGTGTGCATGGGAGTTTGGTGGCAATGTAAAAACTGTAGCAAAACAGGATTAATCTTACATATATAATTTCTTCACTTTCCTTTATTTCTATCCACAAGGTGTTTATTTGTTGCAGAGAAGGGGGTGGAGCGGCTGCCACATAGGAATAGCTGATTAGAGAGAGCCTTATGAAGAGTTTCACTTAAGGTACAGTTGAAATAAATGTGAAAGCTGATTGTACCGTTATCCCGCTTAGTCAGCTACAGGCTCCAATCTATGTTGACATGCGAGAGCAGTAAGCCCGTTAGTCCAAACCTTGTAGCAGACTCATCGTTTGCAACCTGCTTTGCAAAAATAAACACCTTCTTCTTGAAAGCTACGGTAATACTCCTGTGTGTGAACAATGATGGACTCAGACGTGGTTCATACTGCTCGTTTCTTTTATAGGAAATAATGCCTTAACAAGCTCAGGAAACACAAGCTGCTGTTAGCTGCAACAGGGACTGGCTGCTAATAGCCAATAGACTTCCGCCCTCTAGCTCGTGCTATTACAGTTATTATTGTAAGTAAGAATACAGCAGATATGAAAATGCACGTCTGTGCATCAAAACCCGGCCTAAGTGGCTGACAGGGCAATCTTCCTTGAATGGTGTTGAATAAAAAATAAATTATAATCTTTAAGTTACCGTTTATAGGACGCATCCATACATGTGGCCTTCATTTTTGGGGAAAAAGTGTGTTTTATTGAGGGAATTACAGTATTTGAGATTCTGAAAACTTAAAACTAAATCACTGCTGTGGATTTGAAAAATCGTAAAAATTGCAGATATAGTACGCTACGCAAATCAAAACATTTTACAGTCCCAACATTTTCCCTGAGAATATCCCCTGCACCTGGGAAGATCCCTGATTTACAATCTAAATTTTAGACCAACTTTTAGATCAGCTGTATGCTGTTTAAGTACTTGGATTTGTACACAATTTTCCTATATGCGATAATGTGCAGGTTATTAGCGGGTGGACCTGCTGCTACAGTGTGTGAAGGAAATCATACATTAGGTTGTTATCATTATGTGCTTATTTCTTGTCTAGAATAGTGTGCATCGCTATCCATGTGTGCAGTCCTAGTTCATCTCGCCCCAGTCCTTAGATAAAGCTGTTGACGCAGGAAAGTGTGAGCCGGGACCTTGGCCCAGCTGTTGGTGGCACCCGACTGGCTCTTTTTGTTATGTCTTGTAATGTGGCTTGCTGAATAAAAAACCAGGAGGGGCGGCTGGGCGAATTGAATTAGCGTTGGAGAACGTACAAGTTCATTTGTCAAAGCTTTTTCCCTATCCATGGTATAGAAAAGTCAATCTTGGCTGGTCTGAGTTACTCTTTTTGCTGCTTAGCAGCTAGGCTTGTCCTAGTCTTCTTTTAGAGATTTCTCTGACACAGTGTGACCAGCTGTTGAAGGGGGATAACCTTCTGCTTTGCTCATTGGGGAGAGGAACTGGAAATTGATCGACGAGAGGCATCAAACACAACTATACTCATTTTGAACAAAGTCACTGTGGAACGGTAAAGCCTCAAAATCAGTTACATAGGACATAGATACATAGAAGTGACATGCATGAGGGAGAACAACCAAAGTGCCCTGGTCGCCAACCTTCTCTTGACAGATTGGGTTGACTGTTGGACAGACCAACGCTCAGACTCGCTTCCATCCGTCTTTTTTGTAACCTGCAGTTACACTTCTGGCCAAGTTGGCAACCGCTGAGACAAACACCGGTGCATGTGATGAAAGTACATTAAGGAGGACAGGAGGTTCTCTGTCCAGCTGGGGCAATATTCCTGTCCCCTTTGAGCTATGAGGTGCCCCAGGGTTCTATTTTGCCCCCTCTTCTTTTTTTTCCATTTATATGTTGCCTTTGGAATTTATTTTTAGAAAACACAATGTCTATTGTTTTGCTGATGCATAAAAAATAAATGATCCTGTCCTCTTTCCAGGTCCTATTAGACTGCCTTTGTGATATCCGGTCTTGGATGGAACGAAATGTTCTTTCCTAAAATAAAAGCAAAACGGAGATAATTTTATTTGGCCAACAAAATCTCATTGATGGCTACGACAGTGCCATTGGGACTCTAAAGTCTCACTGTCATCCTTTTGCAAGGAACCTTGGTTTTATTTTAGACACTGATTTAAATTTGACAAGCAAATAAGCTCAAAAGTCAAACCAACCTTTTTTCAGTTGAGACTTCTATCAAGAGTAGGGGTATATCTCTCCACAAAGAGTTTTGAAAAACGTATTCATACTTTTGTTACAGTACGCCTGGACTATTGTAATTCTTTGATTATTGGTCTCAACCAGTCAGCATTCCACCAGTTACAAATTGTCCAAAACACATCCGCCCGTTTGCTGAGTAGGAGAAAAAAGCGCAACCATATTAGTCCTGTCCTTGCATCCTTGGCTGCCCATTTGTTTTAGGATCCATTTTTTAAGTTTTATTAATTGTTTTTAAATGTTTAAATGGTTTCACACCATCATACCTGCCAGAGGTTGTTCAGTTTCACATGACAAGCAGGACTTTTAGGTTGTCAAACCAGCTGCTCCTGGAAGTCCCTCCGACCAGGTTTGCTACTCATGATGACTGAGCCTTCTCTATGGTATGGAACAGCTTACCTTTTCCGGTTAGGGCTGCTAGGGCAGTTGAACATTTTAAAACGCTGCTAAATTTCTTTTCTCTCTGGCATTCACTCCATGCTTGACAGATAATCTTCGCTCTGTCTGTTTTGCCTCCCTTTTTATTCTAACTCTGCTTTACAGCATATTGATTTTTATCACCGTTTTATTATTATATTTGTGCGTGATAATTTATTTAGTATTTTAGTAATTGAGCATCACTTTAGTCAGCCCTTTGAGGGTTTTTTTTTTAAGTGCTTCATAAATAAACTTGACACGACTCGACTCAAAATTCCGCAAATAAATTATACTTTAATGAACACAAAAAAATTGGGGACACAGCACATTCGTTTTCAAAGCTAGAAAATTGCAATTACTGTATTTCCCGCACTATGAGGCGCATCTAAAAGCCTTAAATTTTCTTAAAAGCTGACAGTGCGATTTATAATGCGATGCACCTAATATGCATGGTTGCGATCTTTTCATATGCTAATTAGATCGTTGGCAAGGATATGATGCATATAAGTAACAACAGCATGAGGCAACAACAATGTCCAAAACCCATAAAAACACAAACTTACGGTAATTGCTTTGGGAAGAGTCCTGAATGACGGAGTCATCTGAATGAGCATGGCTATTGCTATTGTAACGGCTAGATTGTAGGGAAGTGTCCGGGAGTGATGACGTCAGAGAAGTCAATGAGAGGGAGGGAGAGTTTTGGAGGGAGTTGAATAATAAATGGGTGTCGGCCGTTCCGCTCCCAAAGGAATAATCCTTGAGACACCTCACGCGCGCACATGCTACACTATCCTTAACACACAGCAACTCCCAGACTGCAACTCTAAAATAAAGCTGACAACAGATGCTGACTGCATAAACTAATCTGTGTGTTTGTAAACTCAACAACGTCATACCAATCGCAAATAGTAGGCCTCAAGGCAGCATCATCCAGCTGCCCCTCCGATTCACCATGCCCGCAGATATGGTCCTGCTATACATTGGAGCGGGTCAGTTGGTGGTGGTGCCGCAGCAGGTTCTGGCCCAGGCACAGACTGGGGCGCAGCGGAGACCTCCTGTCCCTCGGAAGCCCACTGTGCCTGCCAACATGCAGGTCAGCGCTGCCGCTCTGGCTCCTGCGGAACCTCAGAACATGCATTTGGCAATGCCACCTCATGGTTTTCACGCTGAGTGTCTCACCCTTACTCCTGTCGCACCTGGTGTCACATAAACCGCCCAGGCTTGGACTGTGTCCTCAGGGTGTCAGACTGGTGAATACCCTGTGGGGTTTTCGTTATGTCTTTCTGAGTGTTGGGGGGGGGGGGGGGGGGGGGGGGGGGCTGAGTGGAGGGCATTAGGACCATGTCTCTCACTCAGTAGGCATGTTGCAATGAAGCTTTGATGCTTTGACCCTGTTGGCTTTGTTTTTGCTGTTTTGGACAGTGTTGTGTCAGGTTTTTTTTTTTGGGTTTTGTTTTAAATAGGCAGTTAATTGAAGGTGTGCCTTATAATCCGGTATGTCTTATAGTCATTGTTTACATCCCACCGCGCGCCAACGCGGACGTAGCGTGTGACGTCATCCACTCCGCTGTGGCTAAACTACAAACACAGCACCCCGAGGCCATTCTGTTAATCACTGGGGACTTCAATCATGTGACTCTGGACAAAACATTACCTGCTTTCTTCCAGTATGTGGACTGTAACACCAGGGGAAATAGGACCATTGACCTGCTGTATGCAAACATTAAGGATGCATACAGTGCTACTCCACTGCCTGCACTGGGGAAAGCAGACCATAACCTCATTCTGCTTCAGCCCCACTACAAACCAAAAGTGAGGAGGCTACCAGCAACCACACGCTCATTCAGGAAGTGGTCTACTGAGGCAGAGCAGGCTCTGAGAGACTGCTTTGAATCTACAGACTGGGATGTACTGCAGGGGTCACATGGGGGAGACATTGAGGAGGTGGCAAACTGCACTACAGACTACATCAACTTCTGCATGGACACTGTTGTTCCTGTAAGAACTGTTCGCTGCTATGCTAACAATAAGCCCTGGATCACTAGCGACATCAAAGGCCTTCTGAACCAGAAGAAGAGGGCCTTTAAAGACGGTGATCAGCAGGAGCTAAAGCGGGTGCAGAGGGAGCTCAGAGTCCAGCTCCGGGAGGCGAAGGAGCAGTACAGGAGGAAATTGGAGCGGAAGCTGCAGAACAACAGCATAAAGGAGGTGTGGGATGGAATGAAGACTATCACCGGCTGCAGCACAAAGCGGGGTGCTGCCATGGAAGGAGATAGGGGGAGAGTCAACCAGCTGAATAACTTTTTCAACAGGTTTGACCACCCCCACTCGTTCCCACCCCGGAGTACTGCAGCTTCCCTCCTAGCTCACCCTCCCCCCCTAGACACCAGCACAGAGGAGGACATCTCCCCCCCACCCAAGATCACTGCAGCCCAGGTGTGTGGAGAGCTGAGGAGGCTGCGACCCAACAAGGCAGCAGGTCCAGATGGAGTATCCCCGCGACTGCTGAAGGCTTGTGCGTTGGAGCTGGGAGACCCTCTACAGCGCATCTTCAACCTGAGCCTGCAACGGGGGAGGGTCCCCCAGCTGTGGAAGACATCCTGCATTATCCCAGTCCCAAAGAAACCACGACCGGAGGAGCTCAACGACTTCAGGCCGGTCGCCCTGACATCACACGTGATGAAGACCATGGAGCGGTTGCTGCTACACCACCTGAGGCCACAGGTCCGCCATGCCACTGACCCCCTGCAGTTTGCCTACCAGGAGAAGGTAGGAGTGGAGGACGCTATAATCTATATGCTACACCGATCCCTCTCTCACCTGGACAGTGGCAGTGGTGCAGTGAGGATTACTTTTTTGGACTTCTCCAGCGCCTTCAACACCATACAGCCTCTGCTGCTCAGTGGTAAACTGACAGAGATGGGAGTAGGCTCACACCTTGTGGCATGGATTACGGACTACCTGACAGGCAGACCCCAGTACGTGAGACTGGGGGGCTGTACGTCCGACACTGTTGTCAGCAGCACAGGAGCGCCACAGGGGACCGTGCTGTCTCCTGTCCTGTTCACCCTGTATACGTCAGACTTCCAGTACAACTCTGAGTCCTGCCACGTGCAGAAGTTTGCAGACGACACTGCTATCGTGGGATGTATCAGGAGTGGGCAGGAGGGGGAGTACAGGAAACTGATCCAGGACTTTGTCTCATGGAGCGACGCTAACCATCTGCACCTGAACACCACCAAGAACAGGGAGATGGTGGTGGACTTCAGGAGGCCTAAACCCCATCCGGAACCAGTAACCATCAAAGGAGAATGTGTAGAGTTTGTCCAGACCTACAAATACCTGGGTGTGCAGCTGGACAATAAACTGGATTGGACTACCAACACAGAAGCTCTGTGCAGGAAAGGACAGAGCCGACTGTACTTCCTCAGAAGGCTGGCGTCCTTCAACATCTGCAAAAAGCTCCTGCAGATGTTCTACCAGACTGTTGTGGCGAGCGCCCTCCTCTATGCAGTAGTGTGCTGGGGAGGCAGCACCAAGAAGAAGGACGCCTCGCGTCTGGATAAACTGGTGAGGAAGGCGGGCTCGGTTGTGGGCACAGAGCTGGACAGTCTGACAACTGTGGCTGAGCGACGAGCGCTAAACAAGCTGCTATCAATCATGGACAATCCAACACATCCACTACACAGCATCATCCACAGACAGAGGAGCTGCTTCAGTGACAGATTGCTGTCACTGTCCTGCTCCACGGACAGGCTGAGGAGATCATTCCTCCCCCATGCCATGAGGCTCTTCAACTCCACCCGGGGCAGTAAAAGCTCACATTAAACTCAAAACCTCATACTCTGCACTGCACTATTCACTTTATACAAGCACCTTAATTATACTTGCACTGGACTCCAACGATTCACACTATTCTGTTTACACTGTTAACAAGCACCTTAAGTATACTTCTGTACTGGACTTATGTGTATCTTGTGTATTTTATTTCTCATATTTTATATCTCGACTTGAGGATACTGCTGGAAATGTGAATTTCCCTACGGGGATGAATAAAGTATCTATCTATCTATCTATCTATCTATCTAGTGCGGAAAATATCATAGTTAATACATTTTATAATATTTCACCAAAAATCAAGAAATGTGATGTTCAAAAAATAGCAGCATTGATACCTGTCTTTGGAAACTCAAAATTGTACTGTACAAATTAAGAAATCGAAAAAAAACTGAGTAGCCTAAACTAATACTTAGTTGCATGACCATGGTTTCTGATAAGTGCTTTGCTTCTGTGGTGCATGGAATTGATCAACTTCTGGAAATTGTAAACAGGTATTGCAGCTTCACAAGTCACAATTACTCTGCGTACGAACAGCATTTTTTTATTTGATTTTTTTGTCAGTCCACCTCTCTATGATCTGTAGTACACCTCTCAGTCAACCTCTCTATGATCTCTATGAGGTCACCGCTGTTTGCCAGCAACCATGATTTTGCTCGCTTCCAACGATTCTTGCAGGACACTTAAACATATTTTCAAGAGGGAGAGCACTTCTATAAAACGTGATTGGCTCTTGGCACGACCATCGACATTTGAGGGCAGGAGTTGTAATCTACTCCCACCCCAACTCCCGCTTGTTACATTGAGAGGGACGTTCCTGTCTCAATCATACAACACACACGCTGTTGGATAGACGGAAGGCAGAGGAGGAAGGAACTTCACAGGCGCACGTTGCAAATCGAAATCTGTTTCTTTTGTAATAAATTGGAATTTCAAGTGTAAACTCTCATTGTTATCATGTTTGCTCATCTACAGATTTCACTTACATCTACATACAAAATGAACTCGTTCTGGAAGTAATTTCGTAACGTGATTTTTTTCTGAAGCCTAATCCCTTCTATCCCCCCTCCCCAAAAAAATTCTCCTAAACCCTTTAAATGAATATTAATAAATTATAAAAATGCATTAGGGTGGCTTGGTGGCAGAGAAGTTAGCACGTCTGCATTGCTCTGGCCCTCCTGTGTGGAGTTAGCATGTTCTTCCAGTCAACCGTGCTGGTTCTCTCCAGGCACTCCAGCTTCCTTCCACATTCCAAAAAGATGTATGACTGGTGTATTGGACACTCTATATTGTCCTTAGACTTCCAGGCACCGCTAATATAACTGTGCCTCTTGGCAAAACTACACAGGATGGAAAGGGGTCACTGTTCAGTTTGTGTATAAGGTTTAATAATTTAAGATTTAAGTAAATATGTGTACTGCAGTAGTTTGGCGTCTGTGGCAAGTGTATTTACAGTTACCTCATCTGTCTGACATGTAGGAAACACATTTCATACACTTTATTTATTTACAAACATACAGCATGTTTGTGGATCCTACTTCGCAGATTCACTTTTCGCAGGAGTCTTTCCCAACAGTGATTCTTTCAGGCTAGAGGGAACTCACAATGATGGGCATGGTTTGATGTCCATCATGTGTAAATAATGTCACTTCAGGGAATGAAGCAAGGTGCTCGTTTACAATAAGGCACAACCTGGAACTGGGTCAAATGCTTGTAATGGATATGGAATGCAGACTTTGTTGCGAGGTCATTTTTGTGTAGGAGCAATGGAAGAAGCTTATGTTTTATGCTCGCTAGTTGTTCCCAAACTTTTTTTGTATGAAAATTATTTTATTTTATATTTCATGTCCTTTTCTTTACATCTCAAAATGAACAAAAGTAATTGATAGAAAAAAATAAATAAAAATAAATACCATGCTGTTATATAAAACTCATAAAAATCACCAGTTACCAACAACTGAAGAAGTGAATGAGAATATTTACTTATCATTTTGGAAATAAAATAGTAAATGTTTCAATGCATCTCTTGCAATGTGTTAAGATACAGTACATAACCCTCATTGGAAAACTGCTTTACACCAGTGTAAATGTTTTGAGGCGAAGATATAACAATGACAACTTTTTTTTTTTCAACAGAATATTTTTTAAAAATCCTCCTTTTCTATCCTTTTGGTGATCCCATTTGCATTAACCGTGAAGGACCATGCAACCTTGATCTCAATGATGGACATTTCCACCACTGAATAACATTTTATCATTGGTGTTTACAAACCTAAGGCTAGAAGTGCACATAAGTGGTATGCAGGTACGCATACGAGACAAAAATTACTGATGCGTAATGTCGCATACTGCGCACAGTTGTGTGCCTACTTTCATCCATGACAAACAACGTTATTGCTAACAAACAGGCTGCTCATGAAAGATGTAATTCGGCCTCACATTTCTGTAAAAAATCTTACACAGAATTTGTAGCGCATGCGCAAGATAAAAACAAAACAAAACATGGCATACAAAACATTTTTCTTCTAAGTCCAAAGCATTATCATTTTTGTGATCTTTGCTATATACACAAACTTAATTGCATGGTAAGAACAGGTTGCAAAAATACACAAAAATCTCATTCATGGTACAAAAAAGCTTCGAAGAAATACTTTCCAGCAATTTTCCTCCCCATGGTTTAACATATGCTCGTTGAGAGACTTACTGCAAAAGTGCATACTTATGGTCTCGGGTCGCCGGTGTTATTTCGCAACCAGCCTTCCAAAACAAGTTTAGATATATACTTTGATCGTTTTAAATGAATACAAAATATATAATACCAAATTAATTTGCAAGATTTTAATCTGACATGTTCTTGAGTTATGCAGATCAATTTAGTATGTACAACTAATGTATTTTCTTATTGAATGTTTGATTAAAAAGCTTTTATTTTGTGAAAGATATCGTAACCAGGGTTATACCTGCATACATAGGAAAATGCACGCTCGTTGGCTGAACACATTGCGAGGTACGGCGTACGTGGTTTAAAAAAAGTGCTTCCACTTGAATTACACTGAATGTGTACAACTTGACAGGTAAGCAAGCCAGTTGAGAAGCAATGGCTAATCGCTCTCTTGCTAGGTGACGAGACAAGCTGCAGGCTTGGACGAATTAAATTGGATTCCGAACGAATTTCACAGACCATAATGCAGGCTGGCTGCAGATGGTGCACTGCTAATGTGGGAACAACAATGAGAAGAACTTTGAGGAAGACATTTTAATGAAAGACAGGGTGCATACCAAATATTATGTCTTAGTACTCATATCAGTAGCCCACGAATAAAATTATGCGCACCCATGTCTATGGCATAGTTTCTGTTTTATGACCTACAATTTATGTATCGTTCAAATTTTCTGGAATTGTTTCTATGCAAAGGCACTTGGCAACTTATTTACAAAAGTATTATCACTTGATCCAGCCTACCAGACAAGGCTGAGAAGGGCGACATTATTTACCACCAGGGTTTGCGTGAGTGTGTGTGTGATCTGAGTTTTGTCTGGAAACTTACCAAAGATATTTGTAGAATGCCCTTTCTTGGCAAGGGGCTTGAGCTCATTGTGACCCCAACCATATTGACGATAGCTGTCCCACGCATGCTTCATCATCTGAAATGTCACAGTGACAGAGTAATAGATGTAGAGTTAAAGCAATTTGGATCTTTAAAATAGGAATTTAAAAGCAAGAAAATTAAGAATAGAGTGTCGAGAGTGGGCAACCTGCAAGTCATTTTAAATATAACAAAAACTGGGTTTGATGGGTTAATTGGGGGAAATTATTATTAATCCAGGCCTGTAACTGACAATATTTTAAATAAATAATCAACGGATTATTTTGTCTATATTTTGTATGGATAAAAGACATGTTTGAATTGGAGCACTCTGAGAAAATGAGGGCCAAAATAGAGGAGCGGAAGTCTCAATGAATGTCACGAAAATTGTTGCATTGATTGCCTCAAAAGGTTGAGCAACAAAATATTAAGTCGATGATACTGTCATTTGTCCAGGCTTGTTTCATGAGTTTGTCTTTTCAAATAATAATCTGGAACCACAATTCAAAGGTTTCTAAAGGTCTGTAGGCTTTATTTATTATTACTACTGTATTATCAGATTCAACTCATTTCTGTGACCACTTTTACTTGTTTAGCATGGGTGACAGAGTCATAATGTGACCAATTAAATAGAATCATATTGAATTAAAAACTATCGTATTTTTCGAACTATAAGCCGCGACTTTTTCCTCCGTGATTTGAGCCCTGCAGCATATAGTCCAGTGCAGCTTACCTGCGTTATTTTTTTGCGCTAGCCACCAGGAGACAATCCACCGGTCAAGAAAATGTGTGTATCTGTTCAAGGTCTGAATTAAGGGAACAACCATGAAATAGAACTGAAAAGATGTGAATCAATGGCTGAACTTGAAACGAGTTTTAAAAATAAATCATTAAAAATAGTAAAAAATATGTATAAATTGAAAAAGATTGCGTATACAAGTTTGTGATGTGTAAATTTGATATAAGGTATATATGATTGTATTTAAATAGTTATGATTGTACGTATGAATTATCTGCAATGTGTTTGTATGTTCACTAAAATAATCTAGCAATTAAACATTGAGAGACAGAAGAAGATGCTATCGAAGAAATGATTTTGAGTTTGAACTGCTATTTAACGCTGCAGTATTCTGTTGGTGTTATGTTGAAAATAATCCATCCATTTTTGCATAAATATGTTGGTGCTAAAAATGCAGAAATGTTGAGTATGTTAAAGAGAGAATGTTGCCGTTAGCAGGGAATTCATTTTTAGAAAAGAATTATAAAAAATTAAAAAACTTCCATATAACATCTTTTTGCATAAGTATCTGATGTTACTACCTGCGGTTTATAGTCCAGTGCGGCTTATCCATGACAAAAAATTGTTTTTTTGTTTTTTTGTTTTTTTTTGCTCCATTTTTGGGGTTATGTACTGGTAGGGCTTATAGTCCGGAAAATACGGTATTTTGAATCAAATATCGATTCAATTCGAAGACCAAAAACTCGGGCAGTAAATTATGCCCACCTCTAGTGTACTATATAAATAGAAATTTGGATGTTTGTGAATCAACCGAGTATTAAATACAACTTGTTTTCTTACCTCACGAATCTTGTTCCGTTTCTCTTTGACGTCTGGCTCAAGAGGTTCACCATCGCCAACGCCAACGACCTTGGGCATGGGCACGGGTGGCAAAGGCTTTGGGTCCGCACCCTTTTTCTTCAGGTCCTCTGCCACCTTGCTCTTCTCCGTTTGGATCTCGGCCTGCAGCTCCTCACGTGACTTCCGCAGCTTTTCTTTGGCCTCCTGAAGAGCCCGCTCGTGGTCAGCACGAATCTTGTCCCGGAGACTCGCCTCATCCTCCCTGTGAAAGTAGAGCAAACAAGTTAGGAGAATATCCTCTTGACTTTGGCAGATAATTAGCCTGTACAAAGAGAGTAGCAAGCAATCCTGACATTAAATAAACAGTGTAATTTAGTAAATTTATCAATGTGATAAAAGCTAAATAATCTTGTGACGAGAAAAGACATGCTCTTTGGGGAATTAGCACTCTGCTGCTTTCAAGATGATAAGTTGGAAAAAGAATGGAAGCACTCTTGAACATAGTTTCTTGCTTCGATCACACACATAGCAATGACCGATGATGCAGGAAAAGTAGGAAAAAGGTAACTTCTATACACCTATAAGAGGCAAACACAGCGAGCATGTATTGCCCATCCATCAATCCATTATCTTCTATTATCTTCTCTGAGATCGGGTCATGGAAACCCATTTTGACCGCTTGTATCCGGGATCTCGTTCTTTCGGTCACAATCCATAGTACGTGACCAGAGTTGTGGGTGGGTAAATGGATCTATTGGTAATTAAGCTTATGAAGCAGTGTTTTAAACAAAGTCGCCTGCGGAATTAAACATTCCCTCCACTGGCTCTTACTGGTTATGATGTTGCGTATCGTATAAAACGAACATATTTTTCATTTGGCAAAATCTGTGTACTTAACATTTTGTTGCTTTGCAGCTGAAAATGATGCGATCATTTGTGATCATTTAATCAATAAGATGATATCCCTATACAAAATGTCTTTAATATTCAAAATTCAAGGCATCCGAAACTTTGGTGGGGGTACAGGGGTGTTCTAAATATGTCTATAGAATAAAATGACCATTTGGGACAGCCTATTTCAGGCTCATATTGATGCATTCACGCAAACTTCCTGAGCAGGTCTAGAACCACAGTGAGCAACATCAAGCATGTGCACGGTGAGTCACCATGAATATGTCTGATGTTACTTATAAAGTGACCTACATCACTTAACTCATATTTTGTCAAAAACGAACAAAGGACTCTCTGAGTATGTTTGCCCTGGGCATCCAAGGTGCTAGCTACCATAGGTCTCAAACTCCAGTCCTTGAGGTGCCGCAATCCTGCATGTTTTTGATACTTCTGTCATAAACACACCTGATTCAAATTATTAGCTCATTAGCAAGCTCAGCGGGAGCTTGAAAATTATCCTAATCATTTGAATCAGGTGTGTTTAAGAGAGCAGCATCGAAAACATGCAGGTTTGCGGCCCTCGAGGACTGGAGTTTGAGACCTATGCCTGAACGAGGCAAAGTGTGTGGCTTATGCATTGATGATGCAAGGAAGCACGGAGCTGCAAAAACTAATGACATGATGATGTGCATCAACACTTAAATGTATGTCATGGACCGGTAATGTAGTCCTACTTAGCATCAGGTCACATAGCCCCTGTAATTTATGGGGGGGTTTTGAGGTGAGAAGCGTCGTCGAGCACACTCCAAATGATGCAGCTCCAAATGACATGCTGCTAGACACATCAACAACTACTTTTGTTGTTTTCAAATTGTTTGAGCTATTTCATCTTTGATTTTTCTCATAATTTTTTCATGTTGAGCAATAAGACATAACACTTACTGTACTGCACTTTTCACCATGGAAATAAACAGGCCAAAACTCAGCAGAACATGTCATAATTGACAGACACATATATCCCTCCACATTTTGGTACATCAATGTCATGACAGTATATCACTAAAGCTGGACATAAGGATGAGACTAGGTATTTTACCTAGACACAACAGTGGATATCTGTGGCGGAGCACATGGCCCTTGTGACAATAATGAATACACTACATGGCGCAATTTTCCATATGGAATGCTCCCATATTTTTACAATTTTCTGCCATTTCTGGACACATTTTTCATCACATATCGTCAACCACACATGCCAAGTAAACTTTTTTTTCACCTGCTCCAGTGGATGCCAATAAAAGTGTGCATGGTCGCTCTGCTGGGTCAAATGCAAAGGCCAAATTTCATGGATCTAGCACGATGCAGTTTGCCCAGATAAAAGGCAACTCCTTTAAAACGTGAGCCTGCGCAGACAACACTGAACCTGAGCGTGTCCATCAATCTAAAAGAGCAGCCTGTGATAAAGGGAAAACAATTCATCGCATACTTCCACACTGTGGATGAGAGCATGACACTTCTGACATTGCCCAGCTATCAATTTTCATCCGCAGGGTGGGCTCCAGCCAGACAGTGACAGTGGAGATTTTAGGTTCTATGCATGGGACAACTACAGGACATGATATGTATAAAGAGGTGTCAAGACCCCAACCGCGGGTCTACAGGGGGAAACAAAGCACCGGATTGTGTATGGTAGGCAAAGGCCAAAGGTGATACTGTCAAGTAAATTATGTGGACAAGTGTTTGAGTACTTCAGTGAAAAAATTACTCCCAGAAGTTAATAAAAGAAATAAATCACCACTGCCGGTAATTTATTTTTCAATTATGTTTTAAAAGTATTTCACTTGAGTGACTGACAAAAAAAATGCTGATATTGATTTCTTTGAAGAAAATGTTGCCTACTTTTGCCATTTCCCAGAGACAATATACTGATGGTGCCTGAAATAAAATTGCCTCATTCATTTAATAAATGTTATGGGAATTTTTATATAAAGGAAGTATGTTTTTTGTGTTGAAAATTAAAAAATATTGACATAACCATAAGATAATATTGCTTTATTCTTCTGAGTGCTACGTATATATAATGTACATGCATACAATTACTGTATATATATATATATATATATATATATACATATACATATATATATACATATACATATACATATATATACACAGTGGTACCTCGGTCCTCGAACGCCTCTATACTCGACCAAATCGGTGCTCGACCAAAAAAATCAAGTAGGTAATGCATCGGACCTCGATCAGATTTTCGGTTCTCGACTAGCCGAGCCTAGCCGAGCCGAGCCGACCCGAACGCACTCCTCGGCTCTTTTCGGCCAGTTCAAGCGCCAGTTCAACTCAGACCGCCAACGGAGTAAGACTTACGCAGTTTGTTTGAGTACGTATTTCTTCCCAATTTTCAACTTTTTTGTGTTGCGCTAGCCCTTAATGATGGGTCCTAAGAGAGATAGTGATAAGGGGAAGGCAAAGAGAAAAACAGTGAGGACCACTATCGAACGGAAGAAAGAAATAATAGCAGAATATGAAAGTGGTCTACGGGTGTCCGACCTCGCATCGAAGTACGAAATGGCAAAGTCAACCATTTCCACTATCTTGAAGCATAAGGAAGTGTTAAAGAAAGCTGATGTTGCAATGGGAGTGACAGCAATTAGTAAGCAAAGGCCTCAGATAATGGAAGAAATGGAAAAGTTGCTTCTTATCTTCACCAAGGAAAAGATGTTGGCAGGGGACAGCATTAGTGAAGCTCTCATCTGCGAAAAAGCTCTTCAAATTTACGAAGATCTATTGAAAACTACTGGAGGTGAAAGTGCTAGTTCATTTACTTTCAAGGCAAGCAGGGGATGGTTTGAAAAATTTAGACACAGAACGGGAATTCATAGAGTTACCAGGCATGGGGAGGCATCCAGTTCGGACAAAGCAGCGGCTGAGAAATATGTTACAGAATTCAGCGAGACCATCAAGGCTGAAGAGTATGTTCCTGAACAAGTGTTTAACTGTGACGAGACTGGCCTGTTTTGGAAGAAATTGCCGGCCAATACGTACATCACAAAGGAGGAGACAAAAATGCCTGGTCACAAGCCTATGAAGGACAGGCTAACGCTGTTATTGTGTGCCAATGCTAGTGGAGACTGCAAGATCAAGCCCTTATTAGTGTATCATTCAGACAATCCCGGTGTATTCAAGAGAAATAACATCATTAAAACTAAGTTACCAGTTATGTGGCGAGCTAACACTAAGTCATGGGTCACAAGACAATTTTTTACTGAATGGGTCCATGAAGTGTTTGCTCCCCAAGTTAAGGCATACCTCATCGAAAATAAGTTGCCATTAAAATGCCTCTTAGTGATGGACAATGCCCCTGCCCACCCTCCAGGTCTAATGGATGACTTAACAGATGAATACAGTTTCATCAAGGTGAAGTTCTTGCCCCCCAATACTACTCCCTTACTCCAGCCTATGGACCAACAGGTAATTGCTAACTTTAAAAAACTGTACACCAAGGCCCTCTTCCGAAAGTGTTTTAATGTGACATGTGATACCCAGTTGACCCTTGGAGAATTTTGGAAGGATCACTTTAATATCCTCAATTGTGTTAACTTAATAGACCAAGCTTGGAGTAACATCACTTGTAGGACATTAAACTCTGCATGGCGAAAACTTGGGCCTGAGTGTGCACCTGAAAGGGACTTCGAGGGTTTCCAGTATGAGGCTGTTCCAAGCACTTCTGCTGTTATTCCTGCTGGTACATGTACTACTGAAGAAAATGCTGTCATGGAGGACATTCTTTCCATGGGAAAAAGTTTGGGCATTGAGGTCAGCAGGGAGGACATTGATGAGCTTGTGGAAGGCCACTCTTCTGAGTTAACCACAGAAGAGTTATTGCACCTGCAACAACAGCAGCAGCAAGATTTGGTTCAGGAGCAGGAATCCTCAGACGATGAGAATGTAAGAGAGGAGGCTTCCAGTGCAGTGATCAATGACATGTGTGCTAAGTGGGGTGAGTTGCAGGCGTTTGTTGAAAAATACCATCCTGATACCACAGTCACTAACCGTGCTGTGATAATTTTCAATGAGACTGTTATGGCGCACTTCCGAAAAATAGTGCAAAAAAGGCAGAAGCAACTTACAATGGACAGGTTCCTTCTTAAAGAAAAGAGGAAGGCTACTGCCCAGCCAGATTTACCTCCACAGAAGAGAGAGAGAAGGGAGAAAACCCCTGAAGGCGCGTTACCTAGCGTCATCATGAAAGGGGATTCCCCTTCCAAGGATTAACCCTCCCTCCCGTCCTCGCCGCATCCATTCCCGTATGCCATCAGCCACTCTCCAAAACGTAAATAAATTATACAAAATGCTTAATAATGCTTTATATATCTTTATCATGTACCGCTTGTGCACATTTACGTCCTCATTGTTGTTTAGATACATGTTCTTATAATATTTTAGGTATTTTTCTTAATGGTAAAAACGGATTAAAATAGTTTCCATTATTTCTTATGGGAAAAATGGTTTCGGTGTTCGAACAAATCGGTGCTCGACCACCACCTCGGAACGGATTATGGTCGAGTACCGAGGTACCACTGTGTATATATATATATATATATATATATATATATATATATATATATATATATATATATATATATATATATATATATATATATATATATATATACACACACACACACACACACACACACACACACACACACACACACACACACACACACACACACACACTTTAGGGCTAATTGATAATATTGAGAAATTGCAATACAAAGTGACACAATGCACACATTGCAAAACAACATTCATTTTCCAATATATTGCGTATTGGTTTTGAAATGCCTTACTTTTGTAATATTCTGTTGTCTGTGGTCAATATGATCAGCTCAATTAATACTTTCCAACGAAAACTGCAACATCTCTCCTCAAAGCACCAGGCAAACCTTGGCAAACTTCCAGAACCTCACATCAGAGCAGGAGATGTAGGGGAAGTGTGTGCAGCTTGACAGTATACGCTACACGAAACAGATTAAAATTTGCCTATCAGAGTTTGACAAACGATTTCAGGACTTTGCTTCACTCAAGCCTGTTGCTTCATTCATGTGATACTTTTCGGGAAGATGCTGAGGTTTTTACACTTGCATTAAAATTTGCAAAACTGTTTCACCTGAACTCATCTGAAATGGAGGATGAGATTTTGACACTGCAAGCCAACATTGAGCTGAAGTCCAGAGCTGTTTTTGTTGCTGTTTCTGCCTAAAGCATAAACAATGCATCACTATGCTGTGAAGCTAAGTAATACAAAAAAGATTTTGTATGTCTTAAAGGTTTACATTACAATACCGTGATGACGATGATATGACCTTACTGTTTTTATTATTATCATTATTATTATTAATGTTGAATGTGTCAAAGGCCTGCATGAGTTTAAAATGTCCAACTGCCTTTGAATGAGACCATATGTCATCCTTACGTCAGCAGTTACTGGACACTTGCTAATCGGGGCACAACCAGCGGTCAGATGAAAAACTTCAACATGAAAGACTGATAAGGCCACCAAACCTCACTTGAAACAATTTGATATTGTTCCAGCAATGTTGACTGAAATGAAGACAACAGTACAGGGTCTGAACACTTGACAGAAGATCCAGTACATCGAACATTTGGCCACCTCATACAAGACCCACCTATGGCACTTTTCTAATAGCCCCTAACAGCCCCACAAAACATCACTCCACTTGGCCGTGCACCACACAACAACCCCTCGGTTGCGAGAGGCGCCGGCCCAAATGGTGGGGTGTGATCAACTGAAACGTGTAAGCCTCTTGCAGAGAACAGAGTTGTGCCGCATCATTTCATGAGTGGTGTGTCTCGGCCGCTGTTTTAGCAGCGATTATAAAATATGAATCGCTGTTGCATGATGCAACAACTTGCAAACTATTATACAGCCGATCAAATGCACAGAAGCCTTCACAACTAGACCAGGGATTAAAGGAAAAACAAACAAAAAAAAATTGGAGTGATCGGGGAAAGATTTTCAAACACAAACTATAAGAGTACAATGGATGAATTCAATTAAACAGAGCGTGTTTGTTTCCACATTCATATTGTTGTTGTTTTTTTCCCAAGCCTACTGCATTCTAGGCATGAAAACGAGTCAGGGGTGAAAAAGGTGAACAGTCTCCATAGTGACATAATACTACGTGGGTGTGCCTCTACCTTGGCCAGCCTCACTCCTAAAGTGCCTCAGCCAAGATGTTTATGCTCTTTGTATATTGATTAACCCATCATGTTGATTAACCTATTTTAAAGCTATCTTGCATGATTTTTGCTTATAGTCCCTAGGTGACGTTTTGTAGCAGCTAAATGATGAGCTTAGCCAGAGGTGGGGAACAGTGGTTCCTCGACAGCTGTATCTTATCTGTTTTTGATGTCCCTCGCGTTCAACAAACCTGACTCATACGATCAAGAACATTAACAGATTTTCGCAGAGCTTGCTGATGAGGTGGTGTGATGGGAGGGGGAGACAAAGATAACAGGCAAGGTAGGACTCCTCAAGTAAATAGTTCCCTACCCCTGGTCTAAGTTCTATTTGCTAACGCTGATTAGCATGCATTCCACTTACTTGAGACAACAAGGCAGACCATAATTTGACCTCACCTGTAGCATTCTGTGCTCCCAACCTGGATACATAGCATACCACCCCCTGTACCATTGATGCAGTCTAAACAAACACCCAAAGCAATATAATTTAACTTTCAACAAATGTTAACTTGTAAGCCTAAACTTGTAAGCCTGTTCCTTCCATCCGCCCACCCCCCGATCGCCTAACCCCGCACTATTTGAGAAGGACAGTTAAAGCAACAATACACAATTTTATGATGAAAACATTTTTACCTGTGTCTGTGCTCATCATGTCCTCCCTGACCATGTATGATCACCTGTCCCGAAGCATGTTTGCCCTCCTTTGGCGAGTCAATGTGCGGGATGAGTACGTCCTCCAAGCCCAAGTCAAACCGCTTGTGCTTGGAATTGTCAGGCAAGAAAAAAAAAGCGCCAAAGCATAGGGTGATGAAGGCACTGAGGATGAGCAGCAGGATGAACTTCTCAGAGAGCCTCAAGGTAGCGCGGTGGTGCAGAAAGGAGGAGGCACCCGGCGACAGTGTGGGGATACGGCGCCCAGAGAGCGGTAAAAGAGCTGGCGTTGTCATGTCGAGAGCTGCTGAAGAGCTATAGAGCAGCGGGACAGGAGAGTATCAGGCAGGAGGAAGGGCAGCGGCAGCCTCACGAGCCCCGCAGGTGTCGTTAGTTGCAGCTGCTTGACTTTATTATCTCATGCCTGTGCTGCCAGGTCCAAACACCAAAAGAGAATGAGGTCCCTCAAAGTAGGACTGACTGGTGAGCAGACTCATCACCATTCTGCAAGAAAAACAAAACAAAAAACAACAGCTTATCATCAAGATATTACGAAATTTTATTAAAACCAGGTTTCACACGAACAGGAATTTGGGGCTCCATCACCATTTCTGAGTTTATATAAGCCAATCACACAATGGAGCAATATTGAAATGGTATGTTTATGTACAGTGTAGACTTTTGTACAGTTTTCTGAGTATTTATGATACTAATACCCTATTTAAATATGATTATTTTGGCTGAAGTGCAGCCATGGTGTGCCTCTTTGGCTGCATTCAGACTGATGGCATGTGTGATTCCAATCTGATTCGTCCTCAAATCCGATTTTGAGGGTGACTGTCCACACTGTTTGTAGCAAGTGCCCAAATGGGATCTGGTCACATTTAGACTAGGCCACATTATTGACCCATCTGCCTGGTGTAACAACCAGGCCGGAACGGAGACATTTAGCAGCGCATGTAATGTCTGACGTCATAACGGTGGCAGCGGCAACAACAACTAGGGCAAGTTTGAAAATTACACTCAGACACCTGTGCACTACCCTTGAGAGTGGGCGTGTTTTGAAAGGTGGCTTGGAGAGTTCTTTGGTCTGGAACATTGTCTCTTGTGGGTCTTGTGTCATGTTATGGGAAGTCAAAACCGATCTCTGCGTTTGGAGTTGTCAACAATGGCAGGCAATGTTTCAAAATCTGATATGAAACTAATTCCCAAAAGTAGCAATAATCCTCACTGCAAAAATCGGATTTCATGTGCTTTGTGACTGTTCAAACTACAGAAGCGCCCATACAGTTTCAATTTGCATGGGCTAAAAATCAGATTTTTTTTCTGGCAGTCTGAGCAAGGTCTTTATCTGCTATCACCACTCTCGCCAGCACTGCCCCGCCCACAGCAGCATCTGCTCTGGTTATCATGCAGAATGTACCCAAATTGTTACATGTGCTGTCATACTACTGTATTACAAAATATTTTATTTTATATTTTAGGAAAAAACAGAATAGTATTGTAATCATGTAAAAAAAGTATTACACTGACAATAATAAATAACAACAAAATACTAATTTTATGGGAAGGAAGATGTGAAACATTTTTGTACAACATTTTTGTCTGATGTTTTTGCACAACAACAAATTTTCAGACCTTAAGTTTTACAATGTCACAAAATAAATATTAAAATTGTCTCAAAATAAATAATATTTCTTATTTAAGGGCAGCTGTAACAAGCTACCATGGGTACACAGAACTTAACAATAAACTTTTAAACATTATTTGTGCAAAAAAAAAAATGCTGCAGAAAAATAGAACCCACATCATCACCACGATGTCACAAACATGTTTGACATACATTTGTTAAGTATTAAACAAATCGTTTAGCCTACGTCAAACAGTAAGACTCGCTACAATTTTGTTTTTCAGTGAAGCAAGACGCACACCACGTTTATCACAGAGTGGGAATTGCGTGCTCTTTGCAGAGTTTGCAGGGGCCACGCTTTTCACATTTCAGAAGTCTGTTGCAACTTGGTCCCAAGTAGGACTGCACAATGACGGGATTTATATAATTTCATACATGATAATGAAGCTTTTATTAATTTTCTCTGGAGATATAGTGTAATATACATTGGTAGCTTCTTCTTCATTCTTGACTTGTAATAAGATCAGTTGGACATTGTGGTCTGGTCACCCCCGAAGGGGCCCTCCTGCTGTTAGACGCCATAACACCTAGAAGTGAAGGAAAGCGTCTCCACTGCGCATTGTTCCATTCTCAACTTTGAATACACATATCAGTCAACTGACGCCCACAGGTCTCGGACTGTGGGGGATTCCAATGTATCTCCAAGAGTATTCGCCAAGGTGCTGATTGGCTAGATTCGAACCCTCCACCCGAAAGGGGGCAGCAGCGGAACGGAAAAAACATGCTGACCTGGCCATGGGACCACCCCTTTTAGTGGACCGGCGAATACAAAAGATGGGACCGAAAGACGAACCGGCATCATTCTCATCGTGACACGGGAATGATCCAGAGATCTCTGTTTTGGACAATTGGCTTGTAAACTGCAATATGGTAATAATAAATCGTTTAAGTGTTGTTGACGCGATGAACGTGTGCATGTGTGTATATCCCGGCTCATACCCGAACGCGCAGGAATCTTTCACAAAGGTATGTGAAAACAATACAGCATTATTCAACTGGGTCCGCAATCAAAACTGAGATTAAATGTGAAAGATCCAACAACAAGTAATAAAATTTTACTTGCGAGCACGATATTTGCTGCCACGATTAATTACGACGATATTCTGCGATATTAACAATTAAAAAGCTGGCCATCAAAACAAGCACTTTCAGTCATCCCACCACCAGGGGGCAAACACAAGTTTAAGACTTAATTAAGCTTAAATAGCGAGCAAGCAAATCCTGCTAGAAGGGCGGCAGCTTGGTTTATGCTTGACTCATTCCGCGAGTTCAGCACGGCTCCACGGCAATCACGCCACTTAGCGCCGCATCCAAGCAGGCCGGATTTTCAGCAACGTGTACCTTCTTGAATTTCTTTACCGCGCAGAAGGACCGAGGAGAAACCATGCCGAACTAACGAAATCTTTTGGAAGCTTGCCGGTAAGTATCGTAAACAACTTCTGGCGAGCACGCACACAGAGATGAGGAGAAAATATGCTGCAGGCTCTATTTATTGCCAGCAGTAGGAATATCGGCTAAGTGCGGAGGAAAGCCGCACAGAGTATAAAGTGCAGCAAAATATGTGCCGGCGAGATTCCGCGCGTCTTCTTTTCACACGTCAAGAGTGGGACATGATGACAACGTTGAAGGTTGGAAAATCCGATGGCAAAAATTGGAATAAATTGGATTTGAAATGACCAAAAATGACATTTTTGACTGCTAAGTCCATACACACTTTGAGTGATTCTTTTGTACTGTTTTTTTCTTGCAAAAAAACTTTAAGGCTGTTGTAGGTGTTGTTAAAGGCCTGTTGTTGTATTATGTGCTTGGTTCTAAGTAGGCTACATTTTTTTCCAATGGTTTGCACTCAGCAAGATAGCGGTCTTTCCCTGTGTGCCAAGTTTTTGTCATAATTATTTACTTTAATTATTTTACTTTATTTTTTGTAAGTATCGACCCTTGTACTGCTTGTTTAAAAAAAAGTGCAATAAATAGACATGTTTGATCAAACATGATGAATAATCATAATTAATAATTGGAATTTCAATATTGGCCAAAATAATCTTGGTTGTTATTTTGCCCATAATCGTGCAGCCCTACATCATCTGGAACTCCAATACGAACTCGAAATTTTCAATCTCCAAGGGTGAGGCTTCCTCTTCACATATTGTCTTATTGGACAAAGTGTCCCTCTGAAGGACACCATTTGCTCATCAATCGAGTTGTATTCTTCCAATGATAGCCAGACATGGTTTGCAAATCAGATTCTGAGAATATTGACATGACATGATGTCAGCAACCATGGAACATCTATCCAGTCATTTTTTATAGCCACTTATTCTTCACAAGGGTCGCAGGCTTGCTGGTGCCTATCCCAGCTGCCAATAGCACCCAATCACACCTAAGGACAATTTTGTTTGTCCAATACACCTGCCACGCATTTTTTTGTTTTTTGGGAGTGGGAGTGGGAGGAGAGAACCCACGAAGGCTCGTGAAGAACATACAAACTCCACACAGGAAGGCCGGTGGTTTTGATCTTGTCTCCTTGAACTGTGAGGCAGACATGCTTAACCACTGCGTCACCGAGCCGCACCTGGCAATATTTTGTGTCATTTTCCCAGTATGCACAATTTCTTGTCAGTTAGCAAAGACCCATTCATAAGTCTTCTTTAGCGGCATAAACATTGTTGTGCTTTTCCAATTTTTGTACACTGTGCCAATATGTTTGTTCTTTGAGTAGTAATACAATCATTTTTGTTGTTATGATCTTTTTTAAGTACTCCAGAAGACTAAGAAGATTGTCTGGAAGTGAGACACAAGGTCCTTTGAATGTGTACTCAGGGGTTTCAAAAGATTTGTTCTTCCTAGAAATGTGTTTTCTCCTTTGGACATTTTCTTCTGTTTCTTGTTTTTGTCCTAGGCTAAACTTATTTGACTCATTCTCCATGTGTTGCCTAGTAGGATTGTAAAGAGGGTCTTCAGCTGAGCTATTTTCACATCCCTCAAACTCGCCGTCATTTTCCATGATTGTGAGTAGGGTGGGTTTTTAAGCATTCTACATATGCAATAAAAATAAATGAGTAAAGTGTTAGCACAACATCAGTGTTGGAAAAATGTTTTATAATATAAACAGAATAAGTTCACATTGTTTTAAGTTTTTGTCCATCTACTACACTGTCTATTTACAAGCAGAACATACTTGAACTGAATTTATTAGATATTGCTAATTTTAATGGGAGGAATATGACCATTTTTGTTATTGTGACAAATAGATCACCCCACGCTGTTCATTCTGACTTAGGACTAAAAGCCCAATGCGATATTTACAACTCTAGTTTTACATGACTTTGTTCACTAAATATGGTGAAACCCAGTTGAATGTAATATAGAACATACTCAAAGTAATGGAACCGTCAAATGAGTTTGAAATTACCTGTAGTATCAAATAACATTTTGAAATTGGCTGGGGCATCTCGGTGGCAGTGGTTAGCACATCGGTCTCACAGTTCAGGGTTTCAAGTTCAATTCAAGCTGGCTCCAGCCTTCCTGTGCGGAGTTTACACGCTCTCCCCGAGTCAGCGTGAGTTCTAAGCACTCGGGTTTCCCCTCACATTCCAAAAACATGCATGATCGGTGTATTGGACACTTTAAATTGTCCCAAGGTATGATTGGATGCGTGAATGGTTGTTCGTCCCGGTGTGCCTTGCAATTGGCTGGCAACTGGTTCAGGGTGTTCAACCTACTGCCCATAGACAGCCGTGATAGGCGCCAGCAAACCAGTGACACTACCCGAGATAAGCGGCTATGGAAAATGGATGAAATTGAAATCAGCCCACCAGCAATACCAGCAGTTTGGAGAGGCTACTTCAGGTCAGAGTCACATGACTATCGCATGATAATGTTCAATGCATGCCACTTCAGATTTTAATGAGGTCAAGTCAGACAAAGTTTTATGTCAAAAAAGACTGCGGCATTCAAAGTGTTTGCGGCACTGGTATCACCATGAGTCTTATGGGCCCATATAATAGAAAATATTGCAACAATAATTAGTAATACTTTCAGATATTGCTAACCAAATGAATCGGGATGTGTACCTACATTTGGGTGATAATTGATTGTAGCTTCCTGATTAAGCTGAGCTTGGAGAGGTACAGTAAATGCCTAATGTCCCCCAAATCAAAAGAATTGGGGTGATTTTTCTGAAGTGGGCATGAGTAGAGATGTTCACATAAATGTTGGTGATGATTGATAACGCTTTTTAAACCTTAAGCATTTTACACTTTTCCAAAAGCAGAAATCTGGATCACAGCAGTTGAGAACCACTGCAATTGATGTAACGGTGCGGCCAGCAAGCAAGTGATAAACGACAAAATCGACAGTTCACTTGTCTCAACCCTAGAATTCTCGTCCTGTTTACTGCATTGACACCACAGACCACAAATTAACTGGAGAAAAACAACAACAAATAAATAGATCGACAAAAGCAGATGTCTGAGGTAAGAATGTGTGAATGGATTCCCGCAAAACGACCACTAAACACCCGAGTTAAACACGCATCGTGGCGGTGCATGCAAAGCAGACACGTTCGCTTCCAATCCAAACGTTCAGTGAATGGATGGACAGACGGATGGGGTAGCAATCACTAATAATGACGCGAGTCTCGACTTTAAAAACACCAACACAGGCAGAGATTACGCAAGAATCTGATCAAATGGATGCAACGGAATAGTACGTCTTGTTGAATGACGTCTTCTAACGGGAAGTTCATCCATCGACTGTTCCATTCTGGCTCAGACGATTAGCGGACTAGCAAGCTACCCTTGCTAGTTCGCGAGCAGCTAATACCCGTGGATAAAATAAAAATGTGTCACTTCCCCGAAAACATTGCACGGGAGACGTCACCTGGAGAGAATAATCGTTTCCGCACGCACGTCTAGCGTGCTGACATCATGGCTCACGGAGTTGAAGTCGTCGATGTCCTACGCCGAACGGTCACTCACATCGATGGGCTGGTTCTGTTAGCTACGTTTTTCGGCTACTAATGCTAGTCTGCCTGGTGAGCAGCCGACAGAGGCGGGCTTTAGTCTCTGCCGTGCCGCATCACTGTCGTCGACGATCTCAATTTCTCAGACTTAATTTGACGAGCGTTCTTTTTCCCAGGCCGTCGGAAAAGACAAACGTGACCGCCAGGTGGTTTCATGATGCCCATAAGCGATTTTGTGCTGGGAAGAAAAAAAAATCTCCGATAAGATGGGGTGGAGCTGCCTGTCTGGCAGCTCCATAGGGCCCGCTCAGGGGACTGAAGCTTTTCTGCCGCTGCAGCTCCACGAGTGAGCTGCAACTGCATTCTCAGCCTAGCTGAATAAGGAACCGTATGACAATTGCATGAGGGACAATTTGCGTAAAGGGAAAAACACAATATTACCTGATAATAATGATCACGCATCATTGGCTTGAATGTGATTTTATCGAACTCACTCCCTTTTGTTGGTTAAGCCCTCCGAAGCAATCTGTGATCCAGAAATATTATTTAAATGTGATATAACTCATGTAGTAACTACTATCTTGTCACGTGAAGATGGGTGCCAAATATTTTGACAGTAGAGGGGTGGGGCCAGTGCTGTGAGCGCAGAATTAGCAAGGAATTTTTAGAAATGTATCAAAGTTGAAAATAGCACTCGGGGGTGGTTGGTGTGTTAGATTAACATCTTAACATTGTTAAAAGCTCCAAAAAGTTTGTTTCAAAAAGTAAAATGAATAATAAACCACACAGTTAAATAAATCAAGCCTTTAATTCGTTTCTATTTCGATTATTTTTGCAGAAAGACAAACTCTTAGAAGTGTTTCACCAAATTAAACAATTTCACTGAACCAACAAAACCACACTTAACCACAATGATGTTTGCCTCCTGAAACACGAATTTAAGTTCATTGTTGTTGCTTTCATATTGGCCTTAAGATTGATAGTTTTGGATTAGTGGACAGGTGTCACCTGAAGATGCTCATTCTGTGTGACTATTATTATTTCATGCTGACACTGACCACTCTGTCTTGATTATGGCACTTCCACCCTCTGAACACTTTTGGAAGACAGCGAAGGCTGTAACTTGTCTGAAAACCTCAATGATGACACTTCTCTTGGGGTGTGACCCACACACTCTCACGGGACAAAGAAAGAGCAGGATTTGTTCCGCTCGAGGGGAAGGACAGTACACAAGGAGAGAACGTGTAAACATCTAAGCCACAATGTGAGAGGTCTGCAGGGTTGTGGGGAGGAGGGGCTGAGAATGTAGGCTGCAGCCAGATTCTGTCAATTTCTATGCATACATTGAAGGAGCAGGCAGAACTGTTAAGGTGGAGTCACCTGAAAGCACATTTTTTTATTGGGTGTATTAGTGTACTGGACATGCTAAATCGTCCTTGGGTGTGATTGGTATGAAAGGTTGTTAGTCCAGGATGTCCCCCGCCTACTGGCCGAAGATTGCTGGGATAGACCAACAGCAAGTCGGTGACACACTACAAAAACACCACAAGGCCATGATCCTGCTCTTTTTAAAAGTGATCTGAGGTTTTACTTGGTCGAGTGTCCCATCCCTCCATACTCACGAGTGCTGCAAGAAATACAACAGTTTAATAACACACTGAAAGATGTAAATTGTGCAAAATAGTTTCTCTATGTAGTGAGGCAGTAAACATGTTAACTATGAAACAAAAGTGTCAAGTCGCTTATTTGTTTATCACCTAGCAAGTTGTCTCGGTCATGGGGAAAAGAGGTACCCTCTCAGTGTGATGTGACGCCAAGAAGCCTAAGCACCTTTGGTTGTGTGACTTCCACACCCACTGATGTGCCAACCACAGCAAAATCAATATTGTGATGCTCTCTGTGCCCCCAGAATGGCATTCATGTCTCCAAAACCATTAGAAGCTGATAGTTACTTGGCCTATGGTTTTATTATTGACCTTTTTTTTAACCATCAAGTGTGGTGCACTTATTTGCCAACTTATCAGGGTCAAAGGACTCTGAGGATTGCTGAGCCTCTGCAGTATCTGTCCGGATCTTCCTTTTATTTGACCTCACAGTTTTTTAGGGGGTTCAGAAACAAACACAAACAAACATCCATTTAATCCAGTCTACATAGATACATAAAATACACCTCACATACATCACTTACATACCACAGGAGCAACATCAGCCCCTTTCACACCAACAAGTCCCTTTATATATGTACCCTCTTTTGAATTGAATGACACTTGAAGATTGTTTTGATTCTGCACTTATTCTGTTCCACAGATTTACGCTACAAATTGATGGACAGAAACCGTTCCTAGTCGTGCAAATGTTCAACAACTTAAAGACGTGTTGACCTCTTCTATAATAATTTTCATTTGTATTCTGTAGTAAAAGAACAATGTTTTCCAGGAATATATTGCATTTGACCTTATACGATTGTCCCGTTCGAAATAATACAATATCCGTAAATTTGAACTGGTTTGATTGTACAAAAAGCAAATTTGAACACACTCTGAGACTTCCAGTTAATTTTCTTCTCAATTGTGAATCCAATTGAGCACCTTTTCAATTTCTAACCCATATAGTTCTATGCACATTTGAATGTCTTTTATGAATTATGTCTTGTCCAGGTTTAGCGATCGTTTATTAATATCAAGCCACATTTTAAGCACGTTCAATTCGTTGTCAATTGTTTGCTGTAACTCGGTCATTATCGACACAAAAATATGTGTGTCATCTGCAAAATAAACCCCATTCATTGTCTCTTGTCTAGCACATTACAAATGACATTGATGTACTGTGCGTATGTAATGAATTTTTTGGGGCCCAATACCGAATCCCAAAGGACATCAACTGGTGTTGTTGAGGAATGATAACCAGTGATTTTCAAGCTGTACAAATGGCTTCCTTATATGAAAAAAAGTTTTAGTCCATTTCCCGTACAACGCCCGGTATAACAATTTACTTGATGTAACTTGGTTAGCAATATATCATGGTTAATGGTTAATGTCAAATGTTTTTTTTTTAAATCATTGAATATAACAATTGCATGTCTTTTTACTCTTCTATTGCATCAGTAAAAAAAGTTTTAGTCCATTTCCCGTACAACGCCCGGTATAACAATTTACTTGATGTAACTTGGTTAGCAATATATCATGGTTAATGGTTAATGTCAAATGTTTTTTTTAAATCATTGAATATAACAATTGCATGTCTTTTTACTCTTCTATTGCATCAGTTATTTCAATCGCTTCATAAGCAATTCTAAGTTCTATATTGACTTTCTGAAAATAAGTTATACTTTACGAAAGATACATCTAAGCTTTTGTTAAGCATGCTTCCTGGTAAGTTCTTTTAATGTCTTTGAGAGACCATGATCTTCAGTTTCCACATGGTGCATCAGGTCGATAAGAAACGGTGTCAGTTCTTTATCGGAGGCTTTGTTCTCAGATGCAGAAAGAGATGGTGAAGGAATGGTAAAGGAATCATTTTTGTTCAAGCGCTCTACAGTTCACATAGAATATAGGCTATCAAACATTGTACCATAGAAATCACTTTAGTTACATTTGTATTTCTTGTCACAAAAGAACACAAAGGCTCATCCCACACTTGCACAACAGCATCTTGACGATTTTTAATATTTATGGAAAAAGATTCTGTGGACTAATGGGTCAAAAACAGAACATTTTGGAAGGTGGAAAGAACATGATACCAACAATAAAACTTGGTGGTGGCTGTGACGTCATGGTCTGGGGCTGTTTGGCTTCCTCAGGACCAGGACAAGTTGGTGTCATTGACGGAAGAATTAATTATGCTATTTACCAGAAGATCCTGAAGGAGCCTGGTCATCAGTTGGTGTCCCCAAACACTCTTTAATCATGCAGATCCGAAACAAACAAGCTAAAACACTTCTGCGGGCTTTTCAATTCAAAGGTCGGACAATGGGCTTTAGACTTTCGAGTACAAATGGACAGTGCTGGGAGTAATGCATTATAAAAGTAATTATTATCATCATTAATTACTGGCAACCAGTTCAGGGTGTCCTCCGTCTACTGCCCGGCCAGCTTGGATAGGCACCAGCAAACCTGCGACTCTTTTGAAGATTAGCAGCTCTATAAAATGGATGAATGGCATTACTTTTTGCTGTAACATGGTATTGTAATGCACCCCCCATATTTCACTCGGAACAAAAGAGTAATGCAATGCCTTACAATGCATTTTTAACCTGAAAGTGGTGTGTCCCCCCCAAATTTATCAAAAACACCATGAGATCAGAGAAGAAAAGTCGGCGGCAAAATCTTTACTTTCTGTTATTAGTACCTACTACAGCAGACATGAGTGCTGGACATGAGTGCGGCAGCAGCAGACAGGTTGAATATGGACAATACGTACACAAGATGGACATACGGCCCTTACTTTACGCTGATTTAGGCTAACTGCTGAGGTTAGCTCCACTGAAACCATCCATTTTTGAAACGTCTGTCCCTAGCCTAGTCAACTAAACTTGAATTTGAATATTAACATTTAATATGTGGAATGTGCTGTTTCTGTCTAAACTTTAGACATAAACAATGCATCACTATGCTGTGAAGCTAAATAATAAAGAGATTAAAAGACAAAAGAAAGATTCTGTACTTTGTCATGTCTTTAAAGGTTTATATAACAATACAGATGAAATGCTTTGAACTGCTGTTAGGCTTAAACCAGCCTTCCACTGGTGTAATGAGTGTCATGAGCTACATTTAGAATGGCAAATTCGTATTTGCAGTTATGTTGGTGAGAGTAAAATAAAAGTAATGCAATAGTAGTGTAATGCCTTACATTTCAGACACAGTCATCTTGTCAAGTACAGCAACTAATTACTTTGAAATGACAGTTATAATAAATAAAGCATTACAATTTTGAAGTAATTGCCCAACACTGTAAATGGAACGTAGCATAAGATGAGTAAGGTGACTGTTTCCGAAGTAGACACAGTCATTATTGATTGACATTTTAACACGGTCAAATTTATATTAACAATGCCGAATAACAAGTAGGAAAAAACATTTGCCTTTTACAGAGCTGGGGAATCTGTCGGTAAAGCGGAAAATCACTGACGGGACGCCGACCTTCAGCGAGAGCTTCTGCATTTTCAGCATGTGCTTCATGATGAGAGGCCTTGCAAAAAATATGCAAATTGAGAACTGATTTAAGTGGTTTATGTCTGTTGATTGAGGGCAGTCTTTTTCAATCAGTGTATTTTTACAAGGTGTCACATCATAAAGCTCTCACCAAAAGTGCGGAAGCGCTTATCGAAGGCGGGTGCGCTGTCAGCGACTCATCATAAATTGCCCAGCTGTGCCTTTTAACACACTACTGCTTCTCATTCAGATTGCTTCTGCTTGTCTTTTGGTTATGTATACCAGACAACCAAGATGGGCTGCTTGCTGCCATGTTTTTGTTTGCGTAAATAATTCATCCAATTCAGCCAGCACATTTACGTACGCACACGTTTCTAGTTTATATTTGCCTTCAAAACCTACAAATATAACTTTACTTACCTCAGACATTCCTTATAGTAAACCTGTCTACCATTCTGCCTGCTAGGGATGCAAATACAGGATTCCCTCATTTTTCATGGACCAAAAACCCCATGCAAAAAGTGAAATCTTCGAAGTAGGAGTGAGAGCACACTGCTGAAGGAGTATGGTTAGGAAGAGAGCATTGGGAAGATATTACAAATGCTGTTGTAAAAAAATGAATTTTAGGTGTAAACTCTTCTGCTTTAAGCTTCTGTTTTAATGTTTGTTCAGCAATGGGTTCCACTAGGACCTAGTGACTAGGTAGTCAGAAAAGTGCCCATGGCATCTGCGATTACAGTCTGTCTGGCATGCTGGAAACTTTCACAAGGCATCTTGTTTTTGTTTTTTTTCAAATGAGAAAACAAACGCGAAGCACTATGGTTGTAAAGGATGAAACGCAAAGTTCCAAGAGAACACACTCATGTAGTTTCCTTTTACTGTATTTGTTACATGCATGCTACAGGCACAAGCATTTCATCAAGGTTAGTTACGCGAGAGGCCTGAAGATGCCGTTGTTTGGCAAGAAACTTGTAACCTAACTTGTAATTCTTCTTTAAGTAATTATCTTGCAATATTTAGGACTGTAATTCCCCAAATACACAGTAGGACGCACCTGTGTAGAGGATGCTCCCTTAATTTGATGGTCCAGTTTGGGTATTTTCTTTTACTGTGTATATCAATCAAATTCAATCAAATTTTATTTATATAGCCCTAAATCACCGAAGTCTCAAAGGGCTTCACAGAATGAAAAGAGGTCATACAGAGACATCTTTTCAATGTAAGGTACACAACAGCATCCCCTGTCAAAGCTCCCAGAAGGGGAAGGAAAAACTCAAAAACCCCAATTTGGGGAAAATCAGAAACCTCCAGAAGGGACCACAGGTGGGAGGAGCCCCCTTCCAGGCCCACAGGTTGAAGTGGATGCTGCATGTTCCGAACACAGAAACAATATAAATTACAGAAAACATATTGTGCTATATAGTGCAGTGATGTCTTGACAGCAGGCAAAGCCATTGGGCAGGAACCATCCCGCATTCCAGCCAGGTGGACCGCAGACGGCTAGACTCCTAACCCGTGATGGTCGACCAGCGCAGGACCCAATGGAGGCGGTCAAGTCAACCCTCACCATCTAGCTAGCCCCCTCTCCCGGCCGGAAGAGGGGGGCAGGAAAAAAGAAGAAGGCTGCAGACAGGCTAATTTAACTAAATGCTTTTGAGTATAGATGTGTTTTTAGTCGGGATTTAAAGATTTCTACCGAGGTGGCTGCGCGAACTTCCATAGGTAGGGCATTCCATAGTACTGGCGCGCGAATGGAAAATGCCCTTGATCCCGCAGACTTCTTTTTAGCCCGTGGGGTCGATAGCAAACCGGCATTTTGCGATCGAAGTTGTCGGGACGGAACATAAGGTGATACTAAGTCGACGAGATAGGAAGGAGCTAAACCGTGTAAAATTTTATAAGTAATTAACAACACCTTAAAATCACATCTCACGTGTATTGGAAGCCAATGCAGGTCAGCTAGAATCGGAGTAATATGATCAAACTTTCTCGTCCTTGTCAATAGTCTCGCCGCTGCATTCTGTACACACTGCAGGCTTTTAATGTGAGACATGGGAAGGCCAGAAAACAAAATGTTGCAATAGTCTAGGCGCGACGTAACAAATGCATGAATTAATGTTTCTGCATCGCTAAGAGAAAGAATAGGGCGAATTTTAGCTATATTGCGGAGGTGAAAAAACGCCGTTCTTGTCATGTTATTAATATGTGTTCGAAAGGAGAGAGTTGAGTCAAATATCACGCCGAGATTTTTTGCAGAACTACTTTGGGAAATAATACAGTTTTCTAGGTTCAGCGTGGTATTCTTAAGCAGGTGCTGATGATGAGCAGGGCCAATAAATAACATCTCAGTTTTATTAGGGTTGAGAAGCAGAAAATTGGAAGACATCCATTGTTTAATCTCGGCAAGGCAAGCCTCCAGTTTACTGCACTTGCACGGATCCGTTATTTCTAAGGGCATATAGAGTTGGGTATCATCAGCATAGCAATGAAAACTAATAGCATGTTTACGTATAATATCGCCGAGAGGAATCATGTAGATGTTGAACAGTAAGGGGCCAAGTACTGACCCCTGCGGGACACCACATGAGACGGAGAAAGACTCAGAGATTGCGTCGCCATAAGAGACACTATGCGTCCTTCCCAGGATGTAAGATCTGAACCAAGAAAGTGCTGATCCCGAGATACCAACACATGATCTAAGACGTTCTATAAGAATATGATGATCAATAGTGTCAAATGCGGCACTAAGATCAAGCAGTAATAATATTGATGAGATGTTGGAATCCGAGGCTAAGAGAAGATCATTCGTCACTTTTACTAGGGCTGTCTCAGTTGAGTGGTTGGCCCTAAAACCTGACTGAAGGAGTTCAAATCTATTGTTGTCTATCATAAAATCACTAAGCTGTTGTGTTACAACTTTCTCGAGAATTTTGGCGATAAACGGAAGGTGTGACACTGGCCTATGGTTAGCGAGATCTTCAGGATCTAGGTGTGGTTTCTTAAGTAATGGTTGAATGACGGCCGTCCTAAAAGCTTCAGGTACAATGCCAGAGGAGAGTGACAGGTTGATAATATTCAAGACAGACGACCCCAAGATCGGGAACAGCTCTTTGACGAGTTTGCCTGGAAGCGGGTCGAGCATGCAGGACGTCGGCTTTGCTGCATTAACCAGTTGTGTAAGACACTCCAGGGATACTAAATCAAACTGGGACAGGGTAGCCAGACTTTCATGAACCTGATTGTCCGAACTAGCATCAACAATCACAGTTGAGGTGGTGAGCGGCGCTGCCTTTTTTATTTCTTCCCTTATTAGCTGAATCCGCTGAGTAAAGGATTGCATGAAATCGTGTGCTGAATGGAGGGAATTTTGATTAACCTGCTGCTGCTGTGTTAGCTGCGCTACCGTCTCAAATAAATACTTTGGGTTGTTTTTATTAAGACTAATCATTTTGGAAAAGTGATTAGTTTTTGCTAGCCTAAGAGCCTCTTTATATTTCAGCAAGCTATCGCACCAGGCCTGACGGAAAACCTCAAGTTTAGTTGTTCGCCATTTACGCTCAAGTTGTCTACTTAACAGTTTACACGTACGCGTTTCCTCCGTAAACCACGGAGTGCGCCGCTTCGGACGAGTTTTAAGTTTCAGCGGCGCAATAGAGTTTAGGGAATTTAGAAGAACCGAATTAAAATCATTCGCGAGCTTATCGACTGAGCCAGTGAAGGACGGAAAGGCAGCTGTTGCGGAAGGCAGTAATTCAGAAAGTGCAGCAGTCGTTGAAGAATTAATATCACGGCTCTTAAAGCCTTGGTTGTGGACAACAAGACCACACTGAGCTAGGACTTCAAATGTTATAAGATAATGATCAGACATAACGTTAGTATGTGGCAGAATTATGACGTTTGAGGCAGTTAGGCCACGGGTTAGCACTAAGTCTAAGATATTACCATTCCGGTGTGTTGCTGCTTTTATTATTTGTGTAAAACCAAATGCATCGATTATTGCTTGAAAAGCTACAGTAAGTGGCTCTGATGGGGAGTTCATATGAATATTGAAGTCACCCATAATTAATATATTATCTGTGTGAGTTATTAAGTCAGCCATAAGTTCAGGGAATTCATCTAAGAATCCAGAGTATGGGCCAGGAGGACGGTAAATAACTACCACATAAAATGGTGGTGAGGAGCTCGATCGCATAACGAGAGCCTCAAATGTCTTGAAAGTGTGACTCGTGCTCGTGCTAAGCCTAAGATCAGATTCCGAAATTAGGGCGACACCCCCCCCTTTTTTACAAGGACGCACCAATAGTAGGCGACAATGTAGAAAACTGTAGCAAAACAGAATAAATCTTATCTTTGTCATTCTTCAAACTTTCTTGTATTTGCATTCATAAGTTATTTATTTGTTGTGTGTGTGCGAGAGAGAGAGAGAGAGAGAGAGAGAGAGAGAGAGAGAGAGAGAGAGAGAGAGAGTGAGAGAGAGAGAGAAAGAGCGAGCCTTACAGAGGTTCAGGAAGAGTGTCATTGGAACAAATGTAAACGCTGATTTCACCTCCCCGTTATTCTGTTTGGTTGACAACAGGCCATCTGTACATCAAAATTTGGAGAATGAGGCTTCCTCGAATGTCGTCGCGTTTGAAAAAAAAAAAAAGTGTAATCTTTAAGTTACCATTCATAGGACGTACCCATACGTTTCGCCTTTATTTTTGGGAAACAAAAGTGCATCTTATACATATTTGGGGAATTACGGTATGACATCCACCACACATGTCCACGAAGCTTCGAATCGGTCAGCCTGCACTTTGATCAAATCCACCAGTCTTCTTAGACTACCTGCGCCGTGAGTTAGACCTGTTCTGAGCTGCTCTAAGATTTAGTCAACCTTCTGTCACCTAATTGTCATGTGACCCAGAGACGTGTAAAAGAAAATACTCTTGGTTCATGAGACTGCCAGACATGGTGGTGTACCATCTGACAAATTCCCAAATTTGATGTTTTAGTTTTGTCCTGGCATGAAAATCAAACTATGTATGTGTGTGCAATTGACAACGAAAGACAAATCTTATATTATTTTATTCCTACTTCTGCGGGCAATTAATAAAAACAAAACAAAACACAACTTTACAAATATTCAAGCTGAGACAATAGAAAAGCATTAAAAGGCAAAAATAAATTGTTTGCACGGCAGTAATTTTTATCTTGGGTTTTCATAGTTGTTGCTGGAAGTACTGCTTTTTATTTCATTACAATATTAACAAGTTAGAAAAAAAAAGATTAAAGACAGCTGCCATAAGAAATGAAAGCGATCCAAGAGCATGAGCCCCGCAATAGGAGGTTTAAGAGAAATAAAAGTATTTTCTGCCATCTAGTGGTACAAGAAGGAACGAGAGGACTTTACATTAAAACTGAACAAGTACAGGTTAGGTGACAAACCTTTTTTAACAAAATATCAGTAAAAGTATTAGTACCATATCGTCATACATGAGATACACTTGAATATACTATTCCAGAATGTGTCGTTTCAGTGAAAAACATGCATATAATGGAGGACTGGATAGTGTGTAATAACAACATTTATTGCAATACAGTAGCAAAAGCTGCAATTATTGGATTCCTCTTAGTTCCAATACATTTGTCGAATAAATTATAAAACCTTTATCATGCAGGGAGCTTGTAAAGTGGCATTATTATTGGCACATCATCAGTTGTAAGAAACATGAAAAATTCTTTTGTGTTAACGCTTAATCGACAGTATATTTTTATTTAATATATGATAGTAACACAGTAGGTAACCATGAATTTTGTTAGTATATGATCGCTTATAAGGAAAGAATTTAATCGCCAAAAGGCATTCACTTAAAGGGGAAAAAAAAGAACCTTCCATCATAGAGAGCTTCCATTATGCAAAAAAGCAGGTCACGAGAGTGTAATTACCTCAGTCAGATCAAAGAAGTTACAGTTAATTCATGAGCTCAAACGCAGCGCTACAGAATCTCATATGCAAATCTGAAACATTGATTAAAACGTAATACCACAAATGAAATCTTTCCCATGGATGGATGGCTACCATCTCTGCAATTGACTAAATAGGCCACCACAAGAGAATTTCACACAACAGTCTGCAACGATAACAACAGCCGAAGTGCTGGAGCCTATCCCAGCCGTCTTCAGGCAGTGTGCACCATGAACTGCTGCCAGCCAATTGGAGGGCACACATAGACAAACAACTAACTAGTCACACTCACAATTACACTCAAGGGTCGTTTGGATTGTCCATGCATGTTTTCAGAATGTGGGAGTAAACCGGAATGCTGAGAAAACCCACGTGGGCACAGGGACAACATACAAGCTCCACACAGGAAGGCCGAAGCCGGAAGTGAACCCATGACCTCCGCATTGAGGCAGATGTGCTAACCAGTCAGTCACTCGTTTTTGTTTTTTTTTTCACTCGTTTTTGTTTTTTTTTCTGTTTTAAATTGTCATATTGACTTTACTGTTTGTTGCATTATTTGAAGTTTGAAGGCAATGTGGTTCTAGAAAAAAAAGCACTTCAACATAACAGCCGAAGAACGTTTCACATCACATGGAAATGACTTACTGGCTAATGAGTCAAGCAGGAAGACTTCCTGTCTCAGGCCCGTCACTGACCACATCATCCAACCTTACAGCTCAACGGTGCGTAAATGTTTGCCAGCCGAAACGGCTTTGATCACGCTGGCAGGTAAACACTCAGACATCTCTGTGGTGCTGCCACAACATGACCAGTGTGGCTTTCCGGGATGACCCTTGTGGCTGTGACCGCACCCTTGAAATCCTCCTGAGCACACAAATACAAAGTCATCAATTGCATGAAACCTCTGCCAAGGATGAAACATCTATCGCCTGTCGAATTACACTGATACCTGATATATTTATATTTTATCCATTTATGTACGTTTATGTTAGTATCAGGGCTTATTAAGGTCCTGCATGAGTGTGAAAAGAGAAAATACACAGCCTGTTACACGTTTTGACACACTCACTTTCTGATTCGATATCATGAGGAAGTGTGCTTTGTCATTTATTTCCCCAATACAAAAGTATGAGACATCATCATCATCATTACTGTTATTATTACTACTATATATATATATATATATATATATATATATATATATATATATATATATACTAAGGATGCTCCAATCACAAGTTTTGTAAGCGAGTGTGTCATCTGATTTTGAGAGCAATATCTGTGCATTTTGAGTCACTATAGATCTTTGTAGCCCTAATAATGAAAAATATTCTTCCTCTATGTCAACTTAACTTTTAATGAGAAAGATGAGGAAGCCCTGCATCAAAGCAAACAAACCATAAATACAGAATACAACACAGTGAAAACAAATAATCAGTATGAGTAAGAACACTCACAACAAAACAGCTTCACACCACTACAACATAAATATTCCTCTGTGTCGCACGTGCCACAGAGACAAATATTGTTCTTTGTCTTGTACAGAGACAATGTACTTATTGAAACACTGCCCCTAACGGAGGGCGGCTATCGTTCAAATAAGAATAAATAATTAAAATTCAATGACATCCTTTTCTTCTTATTTATTTTATTTACTGTTCATGTTATTAATATGGATCAATCAAAACAGCGCTCTCAATTTTGTTGCGTACCTGTGTACACTGACAATAAAGGCATTCTAATCTGTTGTATTCTAGTCTATCATATATTGCCCAATTATTGTCTTTACTGGTTGTCTTTGTCAAAGGTGAGAAGACGCCTAATATGGGTGTCCCGATCAGGTATTGATATCAGTACGGTATCACCCCCCCCCCAATAAAATAAAAAAAGTTATAAAAAAACACTATCGGATTAAATATGTCAACATACTGTAAACATTAGAAACGATTCACATGAACCTCTGTGGTGGTAAAATCTATATTTAACTTGTACTCTTTTCTTATGCATAATATTAGGTGACATGCATAATATTTTGTAGTGCTGCAATTTACAGACTTACCTGTAATCTATGTACATTAGAACCAACGTAAACATCATTGCTTAGGTGATTTTATGTCATCAAAAATAATTTCTATGTTGAGTGTGGCAACATTTCTGTAATTATGGTCTTCTCGTACCGGGCATAGTTCCTGGACAGCCGCAGCGTGCTTCCTTGGCTCCTCCACTGGAGCAGAAGGAGCAGCAGTGGAACATTCCAGTGTGGCGCCTCAGTTTCTTTGACACATTTAAAACAAATGGAGAGCCCTACAGAACAGGACAGAAGTCACTCTGTGAAACAAACTCCTGATTCCCATGCTACATCCACATCAACTGCATGTAGGCCCAAACATGGGGCGCGTTTGAATTGAAATCAAGTAGTTTGTGCGGCAGGGCACCAATGTATGTTGGGTGGTGCGAAGGAAATGTTTGAGGCGACAGGACACGCTCCTTATTTCACCCATTTGCTTAGGTTAAGTAAATTGAACTTATGCCAGTCTTTGCGCCGCGACAGCCAATCAGTTTCGGGAGGAATCAATCATGACTGTTAGTTTGTGTAAACCGGGAGCTATACAACACGGCCAAGCTGAACTTTCAATTCAAGCCAGAGCCAAGCGAGAGGAGGTTTGTACAATGGTGACAAACGTGCACTCCTTGTATGTCTCAGAGTACAAGTCGACCTCACCTATAAGCCTCCCCCTTTTTTTACTTCAATTTGGGTGAATTTTACAAAAATGCAATTAGAAGTCTACCCCTGATATTAGTGATTACATAGATCATTGCTGTCCAATTATAAGACATGGTGTGTGTTATTAAAATGATGAAATTACAGGACTTTTTGATGCATTTCTTTATCGTATACTGTGGGGTGGTAACGAGACAAGTGTGAGACAATGTGCGAGTGCGCCTAGACGCAAATGCTGAAACTAATGTTGCTACAATAAAACGATTTGAAGTTTCAATGCTTTATTTTTTTTTAAATACAGCTGAATATTGTCGTCAAGCCCTGAAAGAAATTGTTACTATCTGACACGCAAAATAGCTCCTCCATTTTAACAACCGGACGTCTTCTCCTATCTCCTCGTAATTTGTTCAATCATCCTCGTTACTCTTCCGTGGGTAGTCACCTTTGGACCCATCAAATTTGGATGAGATGCAGGTCTTCGGAGATGATTTGCTGATCATCCTAATTGGGATGTTCTTTACCCAAGTGACGACTGTTGTCATATCAGAGCATGGAACGTTGTCCTTTGCTGCCGGCAACCATGCCACCTTGTTCAAGCACACATTTAAAGGCTGAGGAGATCAGTCAATCCGTCCTTTCCTTTTAATAATGAGCCAAAGTCTGCCGAAAAAAGTATCCATGCAGCCTCGTTGTTGTCAACAAAGAGGCAATTGGGTTGGCGTTTTGTGCTTGACTGTATTTACATTCCCTGTTTTATTTACTCCATTGTCATTCAGTTCTTAGGGTTGCTTCTAGTAAATGATGATGTGAGTGCATGTTTCAATATATTCCAATTCCTATTGATGGTTTACATTGTAGTCTGTGTTTTATCTTTGTTATCACCTATATATAGGGGCCTGCCCTATATGCAGGGGCGTCCTATATTTGGGGAATTACGGTATTTAGCAGAGTATTGGCTCCTTGAAACTTTCTGTCACACAAAGAAACACACAAAGAAAAAAAATTGTGCAGTAGGACAAAAGATTGGCACTGCCACAGTCCCAAAAAAAAGTGGAAGTGCTCAGCAACACCCATCCTATTTGCCGGTGTATTCCAATGTTTATTTGAGATGAAATGCTATCGAAACAGGTGTGGCAAAAAGCTACTTTGGTGTTGGTGTGAACGTAGCATAAGAGGCGTCAAAGTGCTGCACTTCCAACGATCTCATATTGTATATCTTATGTGAGTTTTTTTTTTTTTTAATAAACGGCATACGAAGCAACATACGATTTTTTCCTTCTTTGTAAAAAAAATAAATAATTGTGGAAAACCTCAGGAAAGTTTTTGATGTCATCACATTTAAGGTATAAAGGATCGCCTTTTTGTAAGTATTGTATCTAAACAATTTCCAATTAAGTCAGTCACTTGGGTTCATGTTGTACCTTCACATGTTGAGCTTTGACACACACCCACACAGAGTATGTTCCAGGCTCATCTGGCGTGTAGGATACTTTGTAAGAGCCGTCATTGTTGTCCACTACTGTGCTGTCCACCACACTGAAAAGTACAGTACAGTACCTTTAACAAAATGGCATATATTGTATGTCAAAATCAATGTGAAATATAAAATTTATAGCAATCTCCACATACTAAGCCAACATGCAAATAGGCGTGATACAAACTAATTTAATATTTTGTGCTTTGATCTTTTGAGGATGCCTGGACATTTTGTTTTTCTTGCTCTCGCCATTAGGAGTTCAGGATGCCTTTGCTGATCTCAGTCCACTCATCCATTATCTTAATCGCTTATCCTCATTTCATTTTCTAGAGCAGTGGTCCCCAATCTTTTTATCATCACGGACCGGTCAACGCCTTAGGTTTGTATTGCGGACCGGGGGGGGACATTGGAATCTATTCTAGCCAATGTTGGGCAAGAAACAGAGAAAGGCTCAAGACGAGTGGCCAGTCAACCCAAACAATAGGGTTTTGTCACCACTTCAGTTCACAACAGCAGTACTGTAGTCACTCAGGTTCTCCCACATGGAAGTAGCCTGGCACCCACTGTTTACAAACCTTCGGCATCGGCCAACACGAAATGTTAAGATGACCGATCCTCACCAGTTATTCTTCTCCTTGTGGACGATGCTGACCAGGACATGATCCCCGCCATGTGCCATCTGGTCCCCGGCGGAGTCCCTGCAGACCAATGTGAAGTGGGCTTGCTGGCCCTCATTGGCCTGCTGGAGACCTATAGAGAAAAGGTACAGTACTTTAAATATAATTCATAAATTATTACATTCATTACAATCCCTCAAGGAGAGAATTCAAATTCAAACTGCTGTATGTTTATTGTTTGCATACCCAAGGCATGTAAATAACAGAGATACATTTTGTCTGCAGTGGGATTTGAACTATATAACCTTTGGCTCTAAAGCATACTGTAAATAGGATATGGTAAGTGAGCGCAAAGACATGAAAGCTCATTCAATTAACTAGCCGGTATTCTAAACCTCTGTTCATGACTGCTCACCTTCTCCATCTACGGTGCATTTGTTGGGATCCAGGGCCTTGAAATGGATCACGCCCACAACCGGGTAGCCGCTAACCTCACCCGCCAACTCCTGGGGATCAAAGCGAATACCACTGCCATCATCGGGGATGAGCGCCGCCAGCTGGTCATCACAGCTGCTCTCTGCCAGGCTGCTCAGTCGCCTCAGCGTCACGCCTTTAGCACTGAGGATCTCGGCATCTGAGCCACAGGTCAACAGCCTGTTGGTGAAGTCCACGCCACCTCGTACATCTGAGAGAGCCTGCTTAAGCTGTACCCTCTGTAGATGTAGCTGGTTCCTGCAACACAACAGGAATGATGCTTAAGTTAACAGCATTCAAGATATTATCGAGGATGTCATCACGCTAAACGATTTACTGCATCTCATTGTCCAAAATGTCATTAAGAATGTCAACTTCCAACAAGTAATCCATCTTCCAACAAGTAATCCATAATGTGAGCATTTCACCATGTAATCCAGAATGTTAACATCAACAGGCCATTCTGTCATTCAGCATGTCAGTGTCCAATGTGTCATCTAGCAAGTCATCCAACATGAACTGCAACTAAGATGATCTAGACCAGGGGTTCTCAAACTTTTTGGAGTCAGGGACATTTCTTTGATCTGACTGAGGTAAAGCAAATTTTCCAAGGACCCCCAATGCAAATGTTTGTGGGGGGGGGGGGGGGGGGGGGACACATTCAGGCCAAACATAAGTGCCCTTTTTATTCAGCAACATATTAAATTTGACCACAAGTAAATTTTACTTTTCAGCTATACTAAAGTTTAGAAAAAGCAAATTTCACGCCTCCTTACAATAGACCGGTCAATTTCCCTCAAAAGGGTTGCTGCCAATTATTTAGTCAAAAAACGGCATCAGCTTTGCTGGCTTCATGCCTTGATAGCAAGCAATCGTAGACACAAGGACCATTTTGACAACTTAAAACATTATCAAATTTGAAAAAATATATTAATCTGGTTGAATTTGTTGCATTACTCAAAAGACATGAATACTTTCACAATTTAATATAATATAATATGAAATTAACATAAATATATGTACCGGTATATTTTTTTTTATTAAGACCCCAATGCCCTGTCCTTCCTAGACATTACAATGGGTTCTGTTTAGGTAGACAGTGCACTATCAATTCACTATCAACAGCGGCCAGAGGCGGCGCCAAAAACAAAGACAAGGCCAAACAAGGCACATATCTGTTAACTGTCACTAAATCCGTTCCAAATCAACACCCAAATTAGTTCATGGACCCCACTTTGAGAACCACTTGAATATTGACAGTACATTTAAGCAACAAAACTGAATAATTGTTTGCGAACCAGCTGGATTGTTGCTTTTAGTATGTCAGAGTTCCATGTCACCCAGCATTTCGTCCAACATCGAGAATGTCAGCATCCAGCACCTCATCCCTCCCATATGTCAGCCAGTGGTGTCTGTTGTTAATGTGAATGCGCAACATGTCACTTAGCATGTCAGGTGACATGTGTACATCCAGCGCATGTCAACCTATTGGCATGTCAAATTACAACATGTCATTCACCATGTACTCCAACATGTTAACAAGCATCTCTGACCGCTCATCCAACATATAATATCGCAATTACTTATGTATAGCGTTTGTGTATTATGCACAACCCAGGCTGTCCAATTCAGATGAAATCAAAACAAAACTGTTTTTAATTCAACTTGCCATTGAAATCTCAGTGTTTGGTTGCAATCAAATCAAAATTAAGTGGTGTGCAACCGCCACTCCCAGAGTCAGAAATGGCATTTCTGCACATGTATGCTTTCATGGTAAACTTCTAACACTCTTTTGACAATCCATTAATTTTTGTTGCATTCTTCCGTAAGTTTTTGAGCAATTGAAGTCCTCTGTTTAAAGTAAATGTCATTCCTCCTCATAAAGCAATAACATTAATTTGGAGAGGCTTTGAAATCTTTGTTGGGGTAATTTGCATGTGTTCATTTTGCTGCTAGCAGTCATATTTCTAAATGGGCATCCAGAAAAGAAAATCCACCAGTCTGGCCTCTATATTTGGGAATGTGTTTTTTTTTTTTTATCTTCTCATAGCATCAGCTTTGGCTGGAGACATCTTCTTCATGCTCCAGAGTCTGATGTTTGCTCAGTTAACAACACATTTGCACGTTGCCGCTTGATTGCCAGATTTTTCAGCAACTTCAAAACCTTTCTTTGAAAAGTGATTGTATAACTTGCTTTTTACCATGTTGCAATCTAGTTTCATGCAACTTTATGCACCACTACTGGATAAGATGTACTGTAAAGTGATTCTATGTCATGTGATATGAATGGTGCAATGACTTTTTTTGATTTCCGTTAATTTTGACAAGAGCATTCTTATTAATTTGTTGTGCCCAAGTATAATGGTGCAATGACATTCTTTCTTATAACTTTCTGTTCTTTTTGATAATCATTTATTTTAATAGGACATACTAATTTGTCCTTAGGTGTGATTGGGTACGTGAAAGGTTGTTTGTCCCTGTGTACCATGCAATTAGCTAACAACCAGTTCAAGATGTCTCCTGCCTGCTGCCCGGAGTCAAATGGGATAGGCACCAGCAAGCCTGCGACCCTCGCGAGCCTAAGTAGCTTTCGAAAAAGGATTGATGAATGCATTTTTTAAATAATGTTGATTTAATTAAAAAATATTTACTATGCATGGGGAAATACAGTACCTTTCAGCATCTAGCATGTTATCCAACATTTCATTCAACCAGTGGCGGGCCATGACTTTTACACTTACGCCTTCAGTGACGTCAGACGCTCGAATAAATACCCATCATGCGCACACGTACGCATTACTGGGCTACATAGGCTATTTTCCGGAGCATCTAAACGTCAATAAACCTGCATCAGCAATTAAAACTTGTCATTATACTTAAAAGAATGAATAATTATTTAAAATAAATATCCACGAAATTTTATGAAGTCCAAATTACAAATCACAGTTCAATATAAGATGAACATCTTTTTATTTCTTTACTATTATTTGAATATGAACGAAATAAAATAACACAAACATATTAAAAATGAAACAATAAATACAGAAAATGCTATCACTCACCAAAAAAACGGCGGTCACAATCAATCAGTATTTTCAATTTTTCCCGATTTTTCTTACTCTCCCTCTTCATTGTGGAGCTCTCTCTTTCCCTTCGCACTGAGATGTACAGTGTATCCACTTGGGTGTCCCCCAAAGTTTTTAAAAGCACCGTAGCTGAATTCTAATTGGCTAAAAACTCCAATATAAAACTACAGCACTTGAAGGATCGTAACCAAATGGATATGACATGAAAAGAACGGAATATGGAGAATCATTTTCTATATATGTAATATAAAATATATATATATTTAGTAAACATTTGGTAAAAATAAATAAAAATGGGACTGACTTTTATTATAGTTATTACAGTTTATTATAGTTATGATAATGTCAGGTTATAGTAGGCCCACCACTGCATCCAGCAAATCATCCAACATCCCAAATTCAGCATCGCCTCCAGCATAGTTTGCCATGTTGGTATCGCACCTGCGTTGGAGGTGAAGCTCCTCCAGGCGACGCAGCAGCGCCAGACAGTGAGCTTCCACTGCACTGGCATAGCCTCGAGCGAATGTCCTCACCTCATTGGCTGTGGCCTCCACTTTTGTCTGCAAAGTCTCATGGGAAACCTCCACCTGGAGAATATTTGTAAAATGTTTACACATAACAGCGGAGGTACCAAATGAAATTTGTCATACCTTTTGCAGAGTCTGCTCCAGTCTTTGCAGGTAAGGTTGCAGGTGGACAGTGACCAGCGTTCTGATGCGATCTCCATGGCAGCCAATGACTTCATGGGAAGGACAGCAGCGGTGCTCGGAATGCAGCGTTGCGGCACATTCCAGGCACACTGGCAGGTCGCAGGGCTGGCAAAAGAGGCGCAGCTCCTGGCCTGGATGGAGGGCACACAGGACGGGACGGCAGAGGCGACCCCGAGACTTGAGAGCCTGCAATTGCTGAACCGAGTGAGACGCTGTACGTGTCTGACGCCTGTGGACAACAGCATCAATTAAGAACAGCCATTCCCAACATATTAGTGTTGCATGACAGAACCAAAAAATTTTTTGTTTACGACAAATAACTTATGTTCTTTAATCTATCCATGCCTGCGACAAAGGCATGACTGCCAGTGGCAGAACATTCAATGGATAAGGGCCTAAGGCCCTAACAGTACCTTGTAGAGAAACTAATTTAACAAAGTTTTTTATACAGTTTGAACAATATTGCCTCATAAGTTTAGATTTTCTATCTTGTGAAATCAATTCTTGGCGACAAGTTTTTTTTTTCTTATTATAACCTGAATTGTTGTAAAACTGAAGTTATTAAAGGGGAGTCAAGTCAAAAATGATCTTTAAAATAATATGTTTGCTACTGGTGATTTACAAAGTTGGATATGCGGACCCCTGGGGCTAGTGGCATGACTGCAGGTGGTCCATGAAATAATTTGGGTAATTAATCATAAAAGACATATTTGTGTTGTTTTCCTCTTATTTTATATTACACTGTGAATGTATTCAATAAAGCAATACATTTAACGAATTTAATACGTTTCTAAAAATGTAACCGTTTTGTAATTCATTAAATGGATCTACGTAACTCATGTCATCATGAAAAAGTTTGACCAACACGCACTCTGCAATCTAATTAGCTATGGATGAGTTTGTAAGACTGACATCTACTGAGGAAAAGACAAAAAAAAAAGCTATCCAAAAAAAAAAAAAAAATTGGGAGGACAACATCTAATCTGGATTTATTGAAACCAACAATAGACGACCAAAATGGCTTAAATGTTTTTGTTTTGTTTTGTCAAACATTTGCAATGGGGTCCTTGGAAAATTTGCTTTCCTTTAGGGGTCCCTGACTCCAACACGTTTGACAACTCCTGTTCTGTACTCTCCTACTAGTCTTAACAGGGCATTCTGATTATTGTGTTTGTGAAATATTAACTACGCAAAAAAATTAATCAGTTCCAACCTTGGGTAGCCAGTTTGCCACTTACTTACATCTGGAAATCACATCACTTTTGCTCACTGCTCAAGTAATGATCACGGCTCAACTATTTTCTGATTTTTGTCATGAGACATTCTCAAGCCTAGTCGCCTATGATCATTACACGAGACTTGAACAACCGCGACACGTCAATTTCAAAGTACAGCAAGTAGCAAAATGTCTCCTCCAAGGATAAAAATTGGTTGGATTTTGCTACTATTAATCCGAATTCAGATAATTATTTCCGAATTCATATGGTCAATAAAAATTCACGTACTCACGAGGTGAATATTTATTGACCATGTGTCCTTTAAACGCCCCTCGTGTCTGTCTTGTTTTCTGGTGAGTTGAGTTTTCAATAAAGATTGACGTTGGCTAAAAAAAAAAAAAAAAGCGGAAGTAAACAGTAAGAAGACAGTGAAAGAAGCACCTGTGCGCTTGCAAGCAGAACTCGCATAAATTAACGCAGCAGACTTCACAACGGCTCTCGGCCCGTCCTTCGCCACACAGGTCACAACCAAGCGGGCCGTTGGTGGCCAGGGTCTCGAGAAACACCTCGTCTAACGCCAGGTGGTCGGTGCTCAGCCCGGCTGGCCCCGAAGGCGGAAGGTCAACTTCGGAATCACAGTCCGGGCAGAGAACCGTGACGTTGACCCTTGCGGCTTCCCTTGTCGTAGTCCTTCCATTACCGTCTTTCGGTTCTGGGGTTTCCCGGTGGCAACCAGAGGCTACCGAGAATGGCTCCAGTTGGCTGATACAGTCCAGGCAGAAGGTGTGCAGGCACGGCAGGATTTTAGGTTCCCGATACAAGCGCTTACACGCGCTACAAACCGCTCGAGGGTTCGCCGGCAGTCCGTCGTTTGCAAATTCCGAAGTTGTCGTCAGCTGTTCCGGATCATCGTTTTCTTTGGACATTGTCGGTGCCCCAAAAATAAATACATTAAAACTATGCAGCAATTCAGTTCAAAAGTTGTCAATGCTGAAGGAGAGTTTTTGTCATGACGACAGTCACTCGCGTGAAATCTCTCTATTAAAACCAAAGCACATTTTAAACTTTAACTCATTTGTTAAAATCTCACTGGAATGCACTGCTTCATGCCCCCAATGGGACATACGACACCTCTTCATCCGTGGGCCAATGGATAAGCGCCAGGGTCCAGCATGGGCGGTACTAACACTTAAGTGACCCTCATACCAAACATGCTCAAACAGGCCTTTTCTACTCGCAGGGCTGAACGCAACTTTTCACATTAAGCAAATATTCACACCAGTCGTGTACACATTGTATTGCATTCTTTATTAAACATTAACAATGTTTTACACACAAACACAGTTTTTTTTCATGTGGAGTTGTGTGGGCTTTTTTTACGTGTCACTTTAGTGCAGTGCTTCTCAATTATATTTTGCCAAGACCCCCAAAGGAAAGAAAAAACTTTTCGTGCCCCCCTCCACTCGATGACTATAAATAATATATCTATAACATTTTTATAAGTATACCTAAACCTGTATAGTATACCTAAATCTGTATCCATCACAAAAGGGGAAAAAAAAACAACAATATAAATCAACTTTCAACAACTGTGAATTGTTTTACAGCATTTATGCCGGTTACAGCCTGCCGTTTAGTCTAAAACTGTGAAGAAAAAAATTGCATCAAAATGCCTGAAAAAAGATGGAAAACTTTTATTGTAATGCAATTACACTTCACATGACAAAAAAAAGCACTTTCCCTGGGGTCATCCACACCCCCGCATCATTTCGCGCCCTCAGGGGGCCCCACCCCACTATTTGAGAAGCACTGTTCCGGTAGGAGGTGAAAATAGTGAATAAAATAAAAGATACATGACATTTTCCACACAATGTTTTTTCTTGATCATACAAGCCTGTCATGGTTTGTCGGATTTTGGGTTGTGGATTTATTTTGAGGGGTTCTGTTCCTTTCTGTTTTCATATATGGTTCCTGCTCCTCTCGTGTCTCCCTGCGTTAGTTTTGATTTAGTCCACCTGTCGGCGTTACCTGCCCCTCGCGTCCTCCAATCCGCTCCCTTTGCCTATTGTCCCTGCCCAGCTGCTGTGCGTTTGTCTGATTAGAGTGTGAATGTATTTAAACCTAGTTTTCGTTACAGTCCGTGTCGGATCATTGTCATATTGTCTCTGTCCTATTTTCGTAGTCGTCTTGTAGTCCCGTCTTGCCCATCGTCCCTCAGTTCCGTGTTTTCCTGCCAGCCTGCACGTAGTGTTTGTTTTCTGTTTTGCCAGCCTGCACGCGCCCTTAGTTAGAATTTTTGCCGTCCTGTTTTTCCCGCTTTTGTTCCCGTTCCTTAATAAATATGGATTACATGAAGCCCCTGTCTCGACGCCCTCCTGCTGTTGGGTCCTCCTCCTCCACAACCACACCGGCTTTCACACCCGCCGCGCACCCCGTGACAAAGCCTTAGTTTAATTTGGAGAAGTATTCTCAGTTTCTCAGGGGACATTGACTGACCGAAGAGATGTGCAGTTTCTATTGGGAGGATTTTTTTTTCTTCACAAAATTTTAAAAGTTGAGGACGACTTGCTAGTTTGGTATTTTAGCCAGAAACTTGACGTTATATCGGCATTACACAAGCTTCTTAAAATGATGTGGCAGGTCGGATCTGGCCCCCAGGCCTTGAGTTTGACACATGCTCAAGGGGTTCAAACATCGTCACTTAAAAAATGTGTATTTTTGTCAATTGAAAAATCAATCCTTCTGTACATCTATGTATTTTATGGATGCACTGCTATCAAAAGAGAAAAATAAATTCCCAAATTAACCCTTGAGCAGTACTTTGAGATCCCTTTATTTCCTCTAGCTGCTTATCCTCACATGGGTTTGCAGGCTTGCTGGTGCCTATCCCAGCAGACTTCTGGCAGTAGGTGGGAGACATCCTGGATTGGTTGCCAGCCAATCGCAGGGCACACAGAGACGAACGACCATTATGCACCCAATCACATCTAAGGACAATTTAGAGCGTTCAATACACCTACCATGCGTGTTTTTGGAAGGTGGGAGGAAGCCGGAGTGCAGCTTATCCGTGACAAAATGTATTTTATTTTTTTGCTCAATTTTTGATGCTGCAGCTTACATACCGGTGCGGCTTATAGTCTGGAAAGACAGGTTAAGTATCCAGTGACAGATATAAGGTTACAAAAAATCAGTTAAAGTGAATCTTCAAATGCCACACAAACCGCTATTTACTACAAGAGTATGTAATAAGTAATAAGCAGATTCGATGCGAGGAAGCCAGAGTGCCCAGAGAGAACCCACACGGGCACGAGAACATGCAAACTCCACACAGGAAGGCCGGAGGCAGGTGAACTTGAACTGGGACCTTCTAACTGTGAGGTGAACGTGCTATTCACTGCGCAACCACCAGAAATATTTCAATTATTTTATATTTACAATATCTATGTGGTGCATAACGTCTAATAAATTGTCAAGTATTTGTGTTGCATTACAGCACATAAACACAAAAGACACACATTATGATTCTAAAATATGACGCTAGCAGGGCTGTTGCGGTGTTGTAAGTAAAGTAGGTTTCCTTGGTAACATCAGTGCCTGCAAAATAAGACGTCAAAGGAACTTATTCATAACATCCTCCTATGGTTTTGTAAATGAATGGACCAAAATGTAACATGTTCCATTCACTGGGTAACTGACCTGTTGTTACAGTGGCATCAGAGTTAGCCATCACAAGATCATTCTTAATCCGGCAGGTGTAAGTGTCACTCAGGTTGACCGGCTGCAGTGTGCTAACTACTCGAAATATGCCGGCAGAGTTCTCCTGGAAGTCTGTGCTCCCTTGCAGAACATTGTCGTCAGCATCCAGCCAAGTCACGTTGGGCCTGGGAAACCATCTGCTCGCCTCCGCTGTCAGGACCCCGTTGGACAACGTAAACATGGGTGCAGTGAAAGCTGATGACGAGGTAAGAAACAAATATTGAATTCAGCATAAAAATGCGTTGTTTCATGTGACGATACAAATCTAAACACAAAAAACTGTGAGGTGATCTAATGGGAGCTGATCACATTAAATGCCCTCCCGAGCTATAAAAGACTTGGAGCACTTTGTGTGTAAATCCTAGGGGTGTAACAAAACCGATTTGAACCAGAAAATTAGTTTTGAGTTAAAGGAAGGCTTCGTTAATTTACATGTGAGGTTGAGTAGTAGTAAAGTATTAGTTCACTTTGAAAAAGGCATTGTAAGAGCTGACGCTTCTTACTTCTATATTCATATACAGAACTTCACATTGATGATTATACTTTCAACACATGGGTGCTACGTCCATGTCGGGTCGAACGAGACGGAACAAGAAGAGGTGGACCACCGAAACTATTTTACAAACAATGGACTGACGACCAACGGTAATGTAAATTTCGTCAGTCATTTTATTCCGTTCAGTAATCGTCACCACCAGTGTCAGCTGTGATCTCTGGTAATGGTTTGTTATCTCATCAAGTTAAAGGGACAGTGTGTAAGATTTAGAACGTTTTTCACTAAAAAGGTACGTTAAATGATTGTAAATTTCAAAAATTTGCAGATGTATGTGTTCTTAATGACCAACAGTATGTTTTAAATATAATCATAGGTCTAGTTATCATTAAATTATATTTCACGGGGGCTGGTACTTCTCTGGAGGTGGCGATGTTTGTTATAGTAAGCACCTCCTGCTGTCCGTAGTAAAACAAAAAATCTACATTTTACACACTGTCCCCTTAAGGCTTAAAAGTTTCTGAGGAATGTTTAAACTTCCATATACCTGGGCGCATATAAATGTAAACACAGTCTAAAAAACAGGCAGCAAGCATACATACCTATTATTATACCAGTGTTTCTTAACTATATTTTGCCAGGCCCCCCCTAGAAAAGAAAAAACTTCTCGCGTCACCCCCCCCAGTCGATGCACTGAATATAAGTAAGATTATTATTGATGAAAATTGTTTAAGTATACCTACACATTTATCCTTTTTAACATTAACAGCATAAAAACGAAATAAAAATCAACTTTCAACAACTATTAATTATTTTTATCGTGTTTATGCAGTTATAGCTTAGTCTAAAACAGAAAAAAAAGAAGCACGTGCACCAAAGTGCCTGAAACTAAAAGAAAATGATGAAAATTATATCTTTATTGCAATTACATCCCACATGACAAAAACAAAGCCTTTTTCCTGGGTTCAGCCGCACCCCCCCCTGGCATCACGTCGCGCCCCCCCAGGAGGGCCCGCCCCACTATTTGAGAAGCACTGTATTATACCAACAAAGAGCATAGGTGTTGATGTATGCGTGCTTGGCTTTGTAGGTTTGACTTAAGTAATTTTTGTCATAAGCTTGTCTACCTTATTATCTGGTGTTGGCTTGGTTTAAGGTGATAGAAGTTAGATTGTAGTTTTCTTGGGCAAGTTTTTTTTTTGGGGGGGGTGGGGGGGGCAGATATGGGTGATGCAAGTGATGACAGAAGTGCTGTTTTTATATGGAGTAAGACCGCTGTCACAAAGTCGTGTGCGTGGAGGCATTTTGAATACAAAACTCGCTTGCACAACTATGACATCGCGAGACACGACTTCACATCTTTGCATGAATCTCACTTTTGGATTTGTGGATCTAACCCTTTGCATTCGTGGATCTGAACCTTTGGATTTGAGTTGGCAATGCAAATTGAAATGTTACGTGAAATGAGAGTCATCCGCGCGCCAACATTAGTCAAGCATGCATGCGTCTTACTTCATACATCAACAATTGAAAGTTTAAAACGTTAATGTCCAATTTATTCATTAATACTTTTATGAAATTGGGCTGACAGGCTAATGACCTGGGACTCCAAATCAATTTATTGTTTTGAAAATCCTTAATCTAAACTTTAAAGTGGTTTGTCACAATATTTAACGATTAACTGCCACATAAACACAACAATAAATAAGTAAATAATATAAAAATCTTTATTTCTAGTCAACTAATCTTTATTTCGTAATAGGATCCTACTTCGGCGTTGGTGTGTGCAATTAAAGGAAAGGTTGTTTTGTTTTTTCCAAATCAACTGCAGGGATTGTTTCTGCCAGCAGTGGTCACTAGCTGTTACAGAAGCTTCCAGAAATGACTCCACCTCACTGCTGGACAACTTACATACATTAGACAACCCGGAGGATTTATAGACAAATAATGCAGTAAAGCATTTCTCTTGTGCACACGAGAACATTTTAGCTAAGTGCTGTAGTTCAATTTACAGTTTGTATCATTGTGCATTCAAGTGCAGCTTTGATAAACTTGACAGCAAAATATTTGATTTTAAAATCGTTTTTGTTTTCATTAAATGTACATAAAAATGATGGGAATCAAATTTGTTTTGGACAAAGTATTAGTTTTGAACTACTACAGTGGCGTAAATATGCAAAGTATACCTTTAAAATGATGGAAGTGCATTGAAACAAAGTGTCTCACACAAATACAGTATAATACATTCTTCATTGGGATCCTGCGGTCTTCTTTTCGGTGCTCAGGCTCGCCAACAAAACGGCATCTTATGATCAAAGGTTTCGAGACATCACATATGGTAATACAAAGTGTTTTGAGATGGACCACCTCCTCTCCGGCGCTTTTGTTAGGATGGACCCACTAGGCCAGACTGTGAGGAGGATCTTACCCAATGGCCTCGCCTGTTGTCAATGCATCTTTGCACTGGACAGTTAGTGCCTAACATGGCACAATGTTTTTAAGCAGTCAGCATCTAGAGCAATCTGTTGAACCTGGAAGGGGGCTCCTTCCCTCCTGCGGTCCCTTCTGACGGTTTCTTTTATTCCCCAGATGGGGTTTTTGAGTTTTCCTTCCCCTTCTGGGAGTTTTGTTCAGGGCTATACGTATAAACTTGACTGAGTCGACAAAATAATTTAAGCCGACTTATTTGAGATACATTTTTACTGTACTGTACTGTAGATATCAATCAGAAAAATAGAGTACTATTCATAATTGAATTGAATACAGTATAACATTTGAGTGCACGTTGTCAATAAGAAATTATAGTAGTGTTTTTTTTTTAAAAGTTGTTACAGAACATTGTTGACTTTTAAAAGCTGTTACTTCCATTTGCATATTCCTGCGGTTGGATTGTGGAAGCAAACAGTGCGACTGGAATGTCTAGTTTTCCCACCTGCTGTCCTGAGGATGATGTTGACCTTCCCGCTGCCTCCCGAGTGGCTGAGCGAGCAGGTGTACTTGCCTGCGTCGCTGCGTCGCACTCTTCTCAACAGAAGTGAGGCGTTTCCTTTCACCAAAATGTCCCTAAAGATTTCTACCCTGCCGATGAACTGTGAGTTTTGGTCGCTGTTGCTCTCGGCACCATCCTCGTAGTGATAAACGATTCCCGTCAGCGACTCCTTCTCCCATGTGACGGACACTTCTTTGAGCGTACTTTCTTCATTATCTGGGACCAGGAAACAACTAAGTATGTGGTCTTTGCCAAGGTTGGCCACAGGAAGTCTGTTGAGGCTCTGAACCAGAGACAAGCCACCTTCATGGACAAAGACACAAAAAAGATCTGCACTGAGATATGGCTTCCCAGCCCCCCCCCCCCCCACACACACACACACACACACACACACACGCACACATACAATTCGAACCTCAATTCTAAAACCAACTCTTTACCCTCGAAAAGAGATGTGGACTGGTGGGGTCTTCCAAAATGGCGACACATGGGCAAAGGTACAAACAAATAGTAATTACATATAGATACAAATAGTATTACAGTGGGGCGCCGGTTTACGAGATTAATCCATTCCGTGGTTGGGATCATGAAGCTAATTTGTCGTATGACGGGCAATAGGAACCTATGGAATTAGCTAATGCGTGTAAAACCCCAGGTAAACACGTCAAAATTGTATACACATATAAAAAATCAGTAACAAAATAGTATGGTAAGTGCTACTTATATATAATATACATGTATAAAATTAAATAAAATTATAATAAAAAATATAGAAATGATTTATTCACTTTTGAGTGACTTAACGAGCTTGTTATTCCCTAGTGAGGGTAGCCTAGCCTAGCCTAGCCTTCACATTTCTTGATTATCTCCAGCTTCGGTTCCAGACTAATCATCTACTTACTTCTCTATTTAACATCACTAGCAATCCTGGGACCCATGGCTAACCAATTAAAGTTTGAATTAAGCACTAAGTTAGAATGCACAATAAATACGATATTGTGAGCACTCACATGAGAACAAATTATTAACATTCTGCCATTTTGACAGTGATGCCGACCAATAGCACACCAGTATCTTAGTTACTCACTGACGCTGACCAATAGCAGAACAGTATCTTAGGGAGTCGTAACATCGACCGATAGCAGACCAGCATTGTAGTGACATAGGCCGTGACGCGTGTGGTGACGTAAGACATGACTATCACGTGCCGACACTGACCGCCATGTTTGAAAAGAGAAGTTGTTGTTTTTTATACTGTAAGGCGAAAAAATTTGTCATGTCTTTGAGACATGGGGATGGGGGGTGTGGGAAAGGTGGACCCAAAAAATGCAGGAACTGAGAGGGATGTGGTTCAAACAAAGAATATTTACAAAACTGATCAAACAGGAAGAAATCATACCAAGTTCAACAAAAAAGGATAAAAAATGGATACAAACAAGGCAAATCAGGAGAAAAAGGAGGAGAAAAAGGAGGAGAAAAACAGAATGACGGCAAGACAGCGGAGAAAGAACCAATGACCCGACATCTAGCATTGACAAACCAAGGCTTAAATACTAAAGTCACTAATCAGGAACAACAGGCAACAGCTCGAAGGAAACGAGAGGCAAGGGGAGCTGATTGGCTGAACACATGGGTGACTGGAACACGCGGATGACAGGATGAACAAATCCCACTAACGACAAACACGAGGGGAAACAAACTTGAACTTAAGAACATGAGCCTAAGCCCGAATTGAACTGACATTTCACAAAAATAAACCCACAAAAGAAAAGACCCGACAGAACGTGACAGAAATGGCGTTAAGAAGGGCCAAAAAAAACAACGTCACGGTCCATGTCGTAAGGTGAAAAAAACAAAGGGCAGGGACGTCGTAAACCACACACACAAGTCAACACATTCTGTACTGTGGTCATTACAACATGTGACTAGGAGGGGTCCCTCAAGTGTCAGTACAAGGAATGAGTGTTATAAAGACTTAATTGAGATCACTTATGGAGTCTGAGACATGACCAGGACATTTGGAGGGGAAAACCAAGGCAAGACCAAGACTTTTTGAGGCTGAGAACAAGATAAGACCAAAATGGTATAAATATATTAAAAAAAAAAAAAAAAAGAAAAACAAAACAGCACCAAAAAAACTCTCTTGTTTTTGGCAAACAAACTTAATTAGTGATGGGTCTGTCGACATATATTCAAAATTTTCGGGGCCGCTGCTTCTCCAGTCGTCTTCAGCTGCATGTGGGGAACTGGCAGTCCAACTGACATCAGAAAGCTAGTGCAGCACCTGCATTCTGCATGTTGGCCTATTTTCACTGGATGATCAACAATCCCTTGTCCACCCTGTCCAAGACTGGGACAAGACAGAGACCATAACTATAAGGACACCAAGACTCTTAAAAAGTGGTCTCAAGTCCATGGCCTTTCTTGAGAACTCCAACACTACAAGATGAATCAGGTTTCCAATTTATTTACATTTTAAACAGTTTCCACAATACTCCAGGCTGGGGTGAATACTATTGAATGAATTTTGATAGCAAAGCTGAAATGGTGCAAAATGAAGGGTATTACATGTAACATTGTGCGTCCAGAGAGTAGCGAATAGTGTTCAGCGGTAGAATTGAGTGTTTGGCGGTAGCGGTAAAACGAGTATTATTTCCTCGTCACCCATCACCGTGCAGCCCCCACACCTGTTTTTAAATATGCTATTACTGGCATTTTCTATACCTACCCCAGCAGCCTATATCGCCAACCAGTGACCATTTATGCAACTGTCACACAAAATAAACAATGGCTCCTATAGTGGTAAAAAACAATTATCAGTTTTTTTTTCTTTTGTTCATGTTAAAATTGATATACTGTTGGTTTATACTTATACTGTTGGTTTTATACTTATACAATTTTTATGACAAAAATCTTATTTAAAGTCAGTGCGTGGTGTGTGTGTGTTTGTGGGGAAGGGGGGAGGGTGTGGGGGGCTTGGCAAAATATAATTGAGAAGCTTTGCTCTAAACACAGCAGTGTCGTGGTGGAAAAAAAAGACACATATTAAAGATTCCTTGGTTGACCATAAAAGTCTTACCTGGGAGTGTCAAGGACAAGATGAGAATGATAAGCGCTGCGAAGACAACAATGAGCGTGATCATGCTACACAAACACACACACACACACACACACACACACACACACACACACACACACATAATGAGCTTTCTTACAACACAATTATGAGAGATAATGTTTTGATCTAGCCGTAGTAATAATCTAAGATTCATCATTCCAAAGTAAGTCCGATTGACTCCATTATTGATTATATTTTGGCTTAAATGTGGTTACAGTAAATACAATCGTAAAGAAACTCACACGTAAAAGATGATCTGTCCCAGTGAAGCCATGCCTGCTTACACACATACACCTTTAGAAGAAAATTTCGTGCTCAAGTAAAATTTCCTGAGGGGGGAAAAAAAAAAAATCAAACAATGTAACAAACATTATCTTGACTTGTGCAGACTGACTCACTCACACACGGAGATCGTCTTAAATACAAAACCATGAGTCAATATTACCTTAAGGTGTGTGCTGCTTCCCTTTTGGCCTATTAAAAAGTAGTTGATATCCACTGCCAAGAAAGGAGAAGTTTCTGCCACCATTCCCCCCAGAAAGTGAATTTTATGTCATTTGTAGAAAAAAATGAGTGTGTTATATTAATACGTATGTATGTATATGTACATTTACAACTTCCCTGATTTAAGTTATTTTCATGTCGTGACGCGGAATAGTTTTTTCATCCCCTCTTTATGGTATTTTCCTGGTTTTGCGACAAAAACAACTGTCTTGACCCTAGGGGCTTGGCTGTATTTGTGTTGTTTCATCTCCATCTGAAGGCATTTTTAGGTAATTACACTTATTATCAGTTGCTGTCCCTGCAACGCACCACTACAATTCTGCTATTGGTCAGCGTCTCCTCACGGAGATGGTGGTCTGGTATTGGTCGGCCTCACTTGTTTCAAAACGGAGGAACCGATCTGTGGGCCGTCACCTTATCATGGTGGAGGGGTTTGCGCGTCCCAATGATCCTAGGAGCTATGTTGTCTGGGGCTTTATGCCTCTGGCAGAGTCACCCATGGCAAACAGGTCCTAGGTGAGGGACCAGATTAGGTATGGTCCATCGACCGTTAATGATGAATAAAAATAATGGATTCACATTTCCCTCACCCGGACGTGGGTCACCGGGGCCCCCCTCTGGAGCCAGGCCTGGAGGTGGGGCTCGCTGGCGAGCGCCTCGTGGCCGGGCCTTCACCCATGGGGCTCAGCCCAAAGAGGCTACATAGGTCCCCCTTCCCATGGTCTCAGCACCTGTGGGAGGGGCCATAGGGGTCGGGTGCAGTGTGAGCTGAGCGGCAGCCAGAGGCGGGAGCCTTGGTGCTCTAATCCCCGGCTACAGAAACTAGCTCTTGGGACATGGAATACCACCACCTCTCTGGCAGGGAAGGAGCCAGAGCTGATCTGTAAGGCCGAGAAGTTCCAACTAGATATAGTTGGACTGGCCTCCACACACAGCTTGGGCTCTAGTACCAGTCCTCTCAAGAGGGGTCGGACTCTTTTCCTCTCTGGACTTGACCGCAGTGAGAGGCGGCGAGCAGGGGTGGGCATGCTTATTGCCCCCCAGCTCAGCACCTGTACATCGGAGTTTACCCCAGTGGACGAGAGGCTAGCCTTCCTCCGCCTTCCTGACCGTTGTGTGTGGTAGCTCACCAAACAGCAGTTCAGAGTACCCACCCTGTTTGGAGTCCTTGGAGGGTGTGCTGGAGAGCGCTCCCTCCGGGGACTCCCTCCTTCTGCTGGGAGACTTCAATATTCATGTGGGCAAGGACAGTGAGACCTGGAGGGGTGTGATTGGGAGGTACGGCCCCCCTGGTCTGAACCTGAGTGGTGTTTTGTTATTGGACTTCTGTGCTTGTCATGGATTGTCAATAACGAACACCATGTTCAAGCATAGGGGTGTCCATATATGTGTGAATGTTTTCTTGTCTTTGTGTATAGAACAATAGTGCACGTTGTGTTGCATGATTAAATTTATAAATTTACACCTCTGCAGTGTCTCTAGGTCATGATTAAAACATGAACTTTAACTTTGTTTCAGTTGTTTTTTGTTTTTGGCTCCTTTTTGGTTACAGAAATGAAACAAACTGTCAGTCAAAAACTGAATTACGCTTGTGAAATATTCAGGTCAGCTATCTGAAGCAAAATTGTTGATGTGAAAGAACATTTATTTTCATATTATTGACATTTATGTTGAGGATTTTTTTAAAATTCATAGTTAAACACTTCTTTATCCACTTAAAAAACGTTGTTTTGCACATAATAATAAAACAGTAAAAGAAAATAGTGTAATTACAGCATGTAATGTCACATTTATATTATATTGCTCTTGGCTTGAGTTCTGACTGGAAATGAGATTCTTCGACTACAAGTCCTACTGAGCTGCCACACATTTATTGATAAATTCAGATTTTTTAAACTTTACCTTATTGCCTAACATATTACAACATACTTGTACTGTACGTACTTGTAGATATAATGTATTTACCTCCAATGAGGTTTTTGTTTTAGCATGCTTGTTAACGAGTTTGGATTTAGCATTTCACACAATCGAAAGGTAAACCATGCCAAGGTTTGCACTTGTATCCAATTTTCCTGTTGGAGTAAAACATTTTAGCACCCCTGGTATGGTGAAAGAATCTTCTAGGCCTGAACAATTGATTTGCCTGACCCCCACTGTTCTTTAGATCCAGGGGACAATCAGACATGATTGACAGCAACATGTGAGTTTTGCATGACTTTGGCGAATTGGCAAGAAATGGCCATTCAAGTGGACCGACACGCCAGTCTTGTGTCTTTACACAGCAAGCTTCGCATCAATTGGTCTTGTTTAATCTAGAGCAGGGATGTCCAACCCTGATCCTCAAGGGCCGCTGATTCAAAATGATCAACTCATCAGCAAGCTCAGCAGAAGGCTGATAACGATCTTGACCATTTGAATCAAGTGTGTCAGGGAAAGAACCTGGAAAACATGCAGGACAGCGGCCCTTGAGGTCCGAGTTTGGACACTCCTGATCTAGAACTTGGTTTTGTTTACTGTAGAACTTTTTTCAATCAGGAGTGAAAGATTTCCATTAAGAGATGAAAAAAGGTCTCTTACCACAGTGGCTGTGAAGTGCAAATCAAACAAAATTAAGCATATAAAAAAGGGAATCACAAACAGGAATTCAAAAACATTATACAACAGAAAAGCACAAATTTTGGACTGAATTTTTAATATATTTTTTGTAATTATTCTTTTCCTGACATCTCAGAGGTACTACTGTGTGTCATGTACATAGTTAACAGGTGGGCAATTCATCAGCACCGATGGACAGTCCATCAGTTCATCACCTATGGACGCCCGTTCTGCCGACGAATGACGGGAATGCTTAACAAAAAAAGGCAAACTAAAAATGTTGGAAGTGCAATTTTAATCTGACGCAATCATCTGCATTCTGTACACGATCTCGCAGACCAAAAGTTAAAAGTATTTTTTTTGTGTTATTTTGCTTTTAAAATATATTTTACATCAAGGAATTGCTTGCTGATAAGAGCATTCTGGGATGCGTTTGCACTGAATAGAGGTCACTCTTTCAAGTAACCATTGGATGGGGCAGAACAAATTTAAATGCTTTCTCTAATTGGATCTTAGCCAAGAACTACAAGATAAAAGTTTTTGAATTCCGTTTATATAGTTTTTTAGTAAACATTTTTTGACTAAATTCAACCTCGGTACTACTTTGTTTTACTTGTAGTGTATGTGTCAAATGAAATTTGAACAAAATTGAATGATTTTTTTTTTCTTTTAATGTTCATCTACTTGTAGAAAAGTTGGCCACACAGTTATAAATGAGACCCAAAATCCAGCATATAAGTATCATGTAAAACATGATAGTGCCATTGCTAATCGCTCTCATGTCCCACTTGCATTCACTCAGATGCGGGTTACTCAACATGATGGTGTATTATACTGTAGCATAGAATGAATCCACTTAGTTGAAATTTTTTTTCAACATATTAATGTTTTGTTTTTCAAGTGCAATCTATCAGGAGTGTTACAGATGTGTTAACTTTAAGTACAAAAAGAAAAAAAAATGATTAAAGTGCAGTGTGACATGGTTGGCTGAAGTTGGCTGGGGTGGGGAGTGCTGGTATGTCTGACGTACCGACGGGCTGTTGATTGCAATTTTCAGTGTAAAAAAATGTCAGACGGTTGATGACGTAAGGAGGTGGGGCACTGACAAATGTCAGACCAACAAAACAATATAAGTTCCCGACCCCTGCTTATTATTTGTGAATATAATTTAAGATCACACTAAATGCAATAAGTTAGTGAACTCTAACGTTTTCCTATCAGCGCCGTCATAGGCAGTCTGGGGCAGTAGTGTGCAGACTTTTCTGTGTCCTAAAGATCTGTTGATGAGTGATCCAAGTCCAGAAAATTAATTTGAGACATACGACTTTTAGTACTGCAAATAAAATCTTGCAGGCACACGTTACTGTATGTATTGAGAGACAGTTGCTATTAAATCTAAGATCTATTTACTAAATACACACACACACGCACACACACACGCACACCCACACACACACGCACACGCACGCACACATTGAAAGGTAAGAAGACACAATAAAATTGGTTCATTTTCACAGTCACAATTTGTTCCCTTATTTTTCTTGGTTAAAGGGGACTGGAAAACCCCCATGATAAGTGAATTCCAAAAAGTGAAAAAAGTTTGAATGCAAACATGGTGGAGAGCCATTGAAGCTAGACATAGCTATAAGAAGCATTATGCAAAACTGATTGCTACAGCATCTGTGGCTGATATTCAAAGAAGCTGGGACATGTTTCTGTGTGGTGAGATTTCCAACCACTTTTGTAGGCTTTCAAGATTCAAACAAAATCATCCATCTGAGAACTAATCAACAACTGATTTAACGGCTACACATGAGGCAGATGCAAAAAAATTGAGAGAAATTTTACAACAAACGAACAAATTATAAGTACAGCATTTTAAAATGGGAAGTTACTTTTCAATTGCTCTGGCTGTGGTTCTCAGTAGAATTTTACTTGTTCCGTGCTTATGCAAATCAAAGTTCATTCGGTTTGACAGTTACACTTATTTTGGCCCTTTTCTTTGTCTTATTGATTCATTCATTTATTTAGTTGTCATGGCTGGTTTTGAAAAGTAATTGAACAAATATGCAATTTTAATGTACATCACAGAATGCATTTGTTTCCTGACCTATGAAAAAGAAATGAAATGAGTAAAACTAGCTCTTTTTTCAAATGTATAACACAAAGGCAGACTTTTGATTATGACTGCATGTTCTGAAAGAAATTTCATAGAATTTCACAAGTTTTTTTGCCTCTTTATTTTGTGCATGGCTCAGACAGCCAAGAGAATGAGCTGCGTTATTTACAACATATTTTAGTCATGGGTCTCAAATGGCTTAGCTCTTAGACACATACAGCACATAAAGTACACAATGAAAATGAAAAAAAAAACTCCACATGAGATCACTCTTTCATAATTATCTCATGCTCATACTTTGGACTCGCTCATGCCCTGATTGGTTTGGAGCCTTTAAGAAAAGGCCCTGCAAGCAAGGCATCTCATTCCCCTCCAGGACTCAGCAACCATGAACATCACTCCTCAAGTCTTCGCTTCAGCTCTTCTCCTCATTGTGATCCTTCATCCCATCAGCTCAGACTCCGGCAAACTTCCAACATGCAGAGTCCTATGGTGCTCTATCTACATTTACATACGTTTCAGACTTCTTTATTTTTTTTGTTGATGATGGTATTTCTGTTTACCCAGGCTCTTTAAGATGACCTGTGCACAGCCAGGGGAAGCTCTGAAAGAGCTGGTGAATGCCTGGAGCACCAAGACCTGCAGGGACACCCAGGAAAAGTGCATGTATGAGGTAAAAACCATCTGCTTTACTTAGTCTAGCACTGTGCTTTTATCCATCAAATGTCAGATTTCTATTTTAATTTCAAGTTGAACTTATCCATCCATCCATCCATCCATCCATCCATCCATCCATCCATCCACTTATCTATCTATATATATATATATATATATATATATATATATATATATATATATATATATATATATATATATATATACAAAACAAAACAATCCAAATGCTCTTGCAGTGGGCCCCCGATTTACAAGATGAATCCGTTCTGCGGTTGGGATTGCAACACAAATTCAACGTATTGCGGGCAATCCAAATCTATGTTAAATAGCTAATGCGTTTAGAACCCCAGGTAAAAACATCAAAATTGTATATACATATTAAAAAATGGTGTCAAAATAGTATAGTAATTGCTACGTATATATAATATACAGGTATACAATTAAAAAAAACAAAATAAAAATTTAGAAATGATTTACAGTGATCCCTTCTACTTTGCGGTCTCAGATATAGCAGTCTCACTACTTCGCGGGTTTTTCCAGGAAAAATTAAAAATATTTCAAAATAAAAAATAAAATAAAAAAATGCGCAAAAATGGAAAAAAAATGAAAAAAGCAAAAAAGTACATTATACAGTACCATATTCATCAAAAAACTAAGTAATATTAGTTAACTGTTAAGAATTCTTTGGCACGCTACTGCCTATGTTTAGTAAGCGATGAGTGTTTATTCTGTTTAAAGTTCGTTTGTGTAGAGGTTGCTCTTTATAGTTAGTAGTAGTTGTTAGTTGTTGCTAACCCTCTAATGTCGGCTAAAAATACAGTAAATTCATAGATTAAAGTTTGGCAAGTGTTTATATGTTAGTTGACTGACTTTAAGATTGTTGTTGATTTATTATTCAACAGATACTACATGATACACCATACATGAGCCAAAATGAATGTGAAGTTCAACGTGATGACTTGTGTTCTCTTTTACCACAGATAACCAGTCCTGAGAACAAATTCTCAACAAACTGATTAATTTCAGTTATTTAATGATTGTACAATAATGTTAATAAGGATAATGTAATGTTAAATAATAGGAGAAAGGAAATAAAATATGCAAAAAATACACACAAAAAAAGGATTGTTTATGGTTACTGCGGCTATATTGGGGCGTACATAGAAATCTAGTAACTGATACCCTACTTCGCGGGTTTCAGACTTCGCGGGGGGTTGATTCCCCCAATTAACCGCAAAGTAGGGGGGAATCACTGTATTTACCTTTATGTGACAAGCTTGTTATGGCCATATTCCCTAGTGAGGTTGCCTAGCCCAGGCTAGGCTAGCTTTGCCTTCTTCGTATCTCATGATTATCTCCAGCTTCGTTTCCTAATAAATCATCTTACTTCTTTCTTTAGCATCACTAGTGATCTTGGGACCCATGGCTCACCCATTAAAGTTGAACGAAGCAGTAAAATGCACAATAAATAGTTATTTTCAGCACTCAGACGTGATCCAGTCCGTAGATCGCCGCCATTTTGGCAGTCACACCAACCAATAGCACACCAGTATCTGAGTGATGCGTTGCAGCGCAGGCAGTTTGACGGGACCAGAAAATAAGAGCAATTACCTATAAACGCCTGAAGATGTTGACAAAACAATACAAATACAGCCAACCCCTAGGGTCATGACAATTGTTTTTGTCGTAAAGCGGGTAAAATACCATAACAGGGGGACAAAAAAATGTTGCAGATATTGTCATGTTGTCATATTTGGGTCTTAATAGTGTATTGCGGTATATTGCGATACAGAAAAGGCACGCTGCGATACGTATTGCGATATTGGCCAATGTTTGTTAAAAAAAAAATCTGTGGCTTATATATTAAAATGACAAAAAAACAAGTAAATTATTAAATTAAACAAATTCTATTTATTCTTTTTCTGAAGCCACTCATCATTTACGAATCTGAGCACATACAGTATTAAACATTCTTTTTAAAAAAAAGCATGAAACATTTTTTCATCTGAAGCATGCTCTTGACTGTGTAAATGTCCCCAGTAGTTGGGAATACTCTTTCAGATGGCATTCATGTGGCAGGAATACACAAAATATACAACTTTGTCACAAGTTTCAGCACAGGATACTGGTGACAGTGCTCTTTATTTGTAAACCAAACAGATCAGTGATGTCACTTGCATTGGTGAAAAAAAAACAAAACAACAAAAACCTAGGACAAATCCATTGTAATTTATCAAATACAGTGGGCCCCCGTGTTACGAAATTAATCCGTTCCGCGGTTGTGCTATAAGATGAATTCATCATATGGTGGGCAATCCAAACATTGTTAAATAGCTAATGGGTTTAGAACCCCAGGTAAAAACATCAAAATTGTAGCGACATATTAAAAAATTGGTGTCAAAATAGTATAGCAAGTGCTATGTATATATAATATACATGTATACAATCAGAAAACATCATAAATAAGAAATATAGAAAGTATTTATTTACGTTTGAGTGGCGCTTTTTATGCCATATTCCCTAGTTAGGTTAGCCTAGGCTTGGCTAGCGTCGTATTTCTTGATTAGCTTGTCATCTTCTTACTTCTCTTTTTAACATCACTAGCAATCTTGGGACTCATGGCTAACCCTTTCAACTTTCAATTAAGCAGTAAAATGCACTATAAATACAGTTTTGTAACCACTCGCTATAGAACAAAGCTTTACCATTCTGCCATTTTGAAATGAGTGAGGCCGACCAATAGCAGACCAGCATCTCCATCATGTGACAGCAACAGAAAATTACCTAAAAACGCCTGCAGATGGAGACAAAACAACACAAATACAGCCAAACCCCTAGGGTCATGACAGTTTTTTATGGCGCAAAGCTGGGAAAATACCGTAAAGAGGGTACCAAAAAACTCAGTATCCCACATTGCAACATGAAAAAAACTTAAGCCAGGGACGCTGTAACACAACTTGAACAACAGGAGAGTTTTCTTTTTCTGCTTTTTGCCTCTCTCTCAACAACTTCCTCTCCTTTAGTGCATGCGCCTCCTCCAATGTGTGCCTTGAATCTGGCTACATTTCCGTTTCCTGTTTTTACGTTCCCGAAATGTTCGTGTCGCATTTCGTGTTCCATTGCTCCAACCATGTCCAATAGATGTCGCTCTATTACCCAATTGCGCAAACTTCATTGACTGCAATTCAAATGTGTCGCTTGTTACGCACGGAGACCATCCGAACCAAGCATTATTTATTTTCCCGAACCACGGAGAGCCACAAAATAAGGATGAAAGATCCGCATGCGGCTGCAGAGCCGCAGGTTGTCGACACCCGCACAGCATATTGAAGTTGTCTTTCAGTGCCCTGGATTGGCGAGTAAATGTGATTTCAGACCAACCTTGTGTTGTTTGTTTATATCGCGTCATGGCTCATTCCGAGCTTTTGTGTTGACACGTGAACGTTCTGGAGACATGCGAAATATCACCAGTGTGCATTTTGCAGCACTTTATACTTGGTGTGTCTTTCCCCCGTTGTCTGCTGACATCCTCCCATACTAAAGGTGTCAGTAAATTGAGTCTACAGCATATAAAAAACCCTACTCTACAACAGAGGTACAGAATCCTAGTTGATTCAAACGATCTAATTTCTTCCAAGCGTTTATTAACAGGCCCCCCCAGCGTGGGTGCTCGCAAGAAATTGTTTACGATATTTACAGTAGGTCACAGTAATCCTTTTAACACAAATCCTAAAGGTTTTTGTACTGGCAAACCTCCAGAAGCAGTTCCATGAAAACATTCCATAAGCAGTACTTCTGCGTGGTCAAGAAATTCCGGAGGGTACGCGTTGCGGAAAATTTGGTCTGCGCAGAGTCCGTGGGGCGTGGTTGCCAAAATGATCTCATTTTGAAGCGCGGAGCCACGCGGAGCTCACGGCGTGTCAAGCATAAACCAAGCTTAACAGTTGTGCAATCCAAAGAGTGGTCACAGTGGTTGCGACATGTTTTTTTCAGAAGAACATGAAAATAAAAGCATTCCAAGATACATTAGTTTAAGTTTTTTTTAAAGTTTGAGGTGGTGTTCTTCTGACAAGGCATTCTGCTGTGTTTTATCATTTGTGTTTTATAATATATCTTTACATGAATATTTTCAGTTGGTGAAGGAGTCTTCCTCATACCTTCATATCAGGCACACGTCGCCCAGCACCTACTCGATCAGTGAGCTCTTCTTTGATTTCAATCCCCCGTCAGCACCTGATTTTTGCCTTGTGAAGGTGAGTTTCATTATGTTTTTTTTTGGCCACTTCAAAACTTGAAGGTCAATCAATAATACTCAAAGTATGTTGTTAGTGGCTTGCCAGCTTTCTCATTTAGTATGGAAAAGAATAACTGAATTAAAGGGGTACACAATTTACATTTTTTTTTTTTTTTACAATATATGTTCAATGCCACTAGGTTTTTGCCCAAAGCATAAACAGTGCATCACTATGCTGTGAAGCTAAGTAATAAAGAGATTAAAATACAAAAAAAAATGTTCTGTATCTTATCATGTATCGAAAGGATTACATTACAGATCAAATACTTAATATTGTTTTTAGGCTTTAGCCAACTCTCCACTGGATGTATAATGTGCGTCTTGAGCTACATTTAGAAAGGCAAATCCCTATTTTCTTATGTTGGTGAGAGTAATATAAAAGTCATGCAATTGTAGTGTAATGCATCACATTTCGAATTCAGTAATATTATAATCAAACTAATTAGTTTGAAATGACAATAATAAGTAATGAATAATGCATTACAGTTTTGAAGTAATTTGTCCAAACACTGCTGACAGAACATTATGGATTACAGTTGAATTACTAGGCAGTTCCTAGTCAGTTTTTTTTTTGTGTGTGTAATATATTACATTAGCACGTTACAGTACTAATATGTTTCTCATGTTACTCCCAACACTGTCTGTTAGCATGTTATTTACAGTATGTCTTGCCCATACCAGATCAACAGATTTGGCTGTTGCATGAGAAAGTTATATATGTCCAAATTGCGTATCGTATTTAATACATTTGCTTTTAGGAAGTAAAACTTAAGTAATACTGAACTGTATTTTAACCTTGGTTTATTTGGTGACACTTGAAGAAGTTAACTATTTTTTTCAGGTGGTACTACTTGGTGTAAAAAGTTGAAAAAACACCATGTCAGATGATTCCAAATTTATAGTCTCGTTCTGTCACAGGCCACTGCCATCACAAAGTCCTTCAACTCCACAAGCAATAATTATTGCCTCCTCTTCAACCTCATGGCTGGTGAGTCATAATGCTTGGATGAAGATTTGAGTGGATTTCTTATAAAAATGTTTGAAGTCCAGTTGTCCTTTTGTTGGTTACAGTGAGAGTCCAATAATAAGCCTTTTTGGGTACAATAGTGTACTGTACAGTTATACTTTGGACAACTTACCCTATTTTTGAGTTATGCCCCAGTGTTTGGTCAATTATTTATTTGCTTTATGTTGCGTTATGTTGTTGGATGGTACATGTTGGGTAAAGCACTCTTACGAGTTTCACTCGCTAATGGGTTTAATGAAAAGTGCAGATGAGCACGCAAAGAGCCATAGTTGATAATGCGCTCATTGAAAAGTGCAAACGACTTTATTGGTAGTTGCTCCTTATCTTAGTCCTCGTTTCGTTTCATGCTGATAAGAGCATTCTGGGATGCATTTCAAGTAACCAGTATATGCAGACAAAATTTGCATCATTTCTCTGATTGGCTCTTTTAAATTCACTAATTAAAGATGTTTATTTTAGAAATTCAACCTCAGCAATCCTTTGTTTCACTTGTCGTGTACGTGACAGATGAAGTTAAGACATTTGGACAAATGTTCATGAAACCGTCTTCTATGGTTGTAAGGCAGGCAGTTATAAATGAGAACTGACATCCTGCATCTCAGTGTCATGTAAAGCATGATAATGCCAGCCACTGGACGTGATTGCTAACTCCACTCTCGCCCAACCTGCATTTACTCAGATGCAGGTTAATCAACATGTTGGTGTATTATAGCACAGGGTTAAACCACTTAGTCAAATTTGTTTTTGTGTTACACGTATATTAATGCTTTTTGTTTCAAGTGCAGGCTAACAGTACTATTAAAGACATTGGGTTAACTTTAACTATAGGTACAAAAACAGAAACATGAATTAGTTTTAGTGCAGTGTGTCTTACATCTGGGGTGTTGACAACAGGAGTGGGGGGCGACGGAAGAAGGGGGAGGTAGCGGAAGTTGGGGGTGGTGATGGAAGTTGCTGACGGACCGCCAATAACATTTTTCAGCGTGAAAAAAAAATGACGGACTGACAATGATGGAAGGGGACAGGGCATTGACAACTGTCAAATGTCGGACCAATAAAAAATATATGTTGCGGTGCTCGGAAGTCTAATTAAAGTGAAAGCTGTATATGTCCAAATTTGACAACATTGAGAGTTTACACTCGAAATTCTGAATGATTCCAAAAGAAACCTAGGTAAGAGATGTACAACGTGCTCTGGTGAAGCTCCTTCCTCCTCTGCCTTGCGTGTTGTATGATTGACTGGGCTTCCCTCTTGGTGTAGCAAACGGGAGTTGGGGCGAGAGTTGATTACAACTCCTGCCTTCATTGGCCGATGGTCGCGCTGGGAGCCAATCAAGTGTCTTGCAGGACACTCAAATATGCATTGTCAGCCTCAATCATAAAACACACACTCTGTTGGGAGGAGGAGGGAGCTTCACATTTTAAAAAAATTCAGGTATCCACATAACACATGCGTAAAACTCCGTGGGGGGCATTGGTGGGCGGTGACGTTGCTTCGCGGTTTTTTAATTATCGCGGGGGGTTCCGGTCCCCATTAACTGTGAAAAATGAGGACTCGCTGTACTGTACTAGTAAAGTGATATGCCTCAGTGAAGATAACACAACCGTATTTCTCGCGATTATGAATTTTGACCCTTAGGATGTGTTTCTCCCGAACAGAAAGTGGTTTGATTCGGAAGCAGGGTGTGAAGGAGATCTGTAACGAGAACATGTGTCCTTCGAAGAAGACAGCCGCATGCGCCAATGACAGTTGGACAAGGATGCACTGAGGCACCCTCCTTGTTGGTGTCTATCCATCTTGTTTGAAGCAAATGTCAATCCAAAACATTGAAGCCTTCTTTGTTTGATTGCCTATGATACATTGAAATAAACCTGAGTTTAAAACTGCACTTTTTTTTTTTTTTGCAAATATATGTCCCTGGAGTAGATTCAAAATGGTACATAAAACGCACAGATAATAGTTTTTGATCAAAAGCAAAATGAGCCATGGATCCCAAAGGGAAAAAGAGAAAAATAACTGAGGAGAACAGACGATTCAACATTTCTTGGACCAGATCATTTGCATTCGTTGCCAATGCAGAAGGATTGCCTGAATGTTTGCTCTTTAGCGAGAAGTTGTCAAATAACAAAAATAGCAACGTGGAACGACATTTTCAGGGAAGGCGTTCTACATTTACAGCCGAGTACCCAGTTGGCAATGAGAGAAAAAGTGCGATTGCATTACTTCTGCAGAAATTAGAGGAGCGCAAAAATATATTTAAGAAGTGGATTGCATCTCCAAACTCCACGACTGCTGCAAGTTTCGTTGCAACCCGGGAGATAATAAAACGTGGCTAACCGTTTACAGTTGGTGACTACATGGAGTCATTCATCAACATATCAGAACACCAATTTAAGGACTTCATCTACAAAACCGGAATACAAAAAAAAAAAAAGACACGCCTCTCTCCGCCAAGACAGTGAAGGAAAGAACGATTAAAATGGCAGGCAACACCGGTCAACAAATCAAGGACATTAATTCAGAGCCAGCATACTCAATTGCCAGTGATGTGATCGATATTGAACAGACTGCGCGTTTATGCAGGTATGTGGCTGATGTTTTATTTTTTTAGATGCAGGCTACGTTTTATTGCACTCTATTGCCCAGATAAGGGCCACCTTTTGCACGTTCCATTTTTTTTTCGAATCCTCGTGAATAAAAACTTCTAAAATCCGCTTTATTTAATTTAATCAAAGCAATGAAACATAATTCATTAATATTGTAATTTAGTTAAACTTGAGGCGGCATCGCACAACAGAGTAGTCATGTGGTGTGTCAGGATGCACTGCAGGTAAAACAAACATTTAATCATGAAGCCTCATTATGTATTCGTAGTTAATCATTTTGATAGTAGGTTAATATAGCTATTATAGATACATACAGCACGTGTTGCCTTCATTACAAGGCTTTTATTTTTTTGCGGCTCCAGACATAGGCTATTTGTTTTTTGTTTTTTTTGGTCCAATATGGCTCTTTCAACATTTTTGGTTGCCAACCCCTGGTCTAGACCTTTGTCCTTGAGAAACTTTGGAGCTAGAACCCTCCAAATTTTGGTTCTTTGCCATCCCAACGGTTCTATGGTTACAGAGCGTTTCATTTGGTTGGTATGAAAATGTACGTTTATTGCGAAAGGTGACCGCATCTTGTTGCATTGAATACTTCCTGTTTGTGATCCAGCACTAAAGCAGCTTTACTTGTGTTGTATTTTATTTGCAGCAGCATATTAATATTTCTATATCTTTTTTCAGTTTAACACCTTTAAAGAATCCACGGTGAATAAAGGGGAAGAATCACCAACAGGTGTCTTTATTGGCGGAGTTGTCTATCTGCATAGTTAACGTGAAACATAGCGAGGGCAGAATAAACAGCCGTCCTTTAACCAAGCATTAATTCAGTCTACTATTCAACGAATACATGTTGTGTACTTACTGTATATTCAGTTGACTGATACACGTATACTTAGAGTATACTGTAAGTCAGAGATGTCAAATTCCTTTTAGCACGCAGGCTGCATGGAGGAAAATATGTCATAGGGCAATGGGAAATACAGTAATCCCTCGTTAATCGCGGGATTCCGTTCCAAAAATAAGACGCGCAAAGTGAAATCCGTGTAGGAAACTTGATTTTTTTTTATTATTTTACAATGCAACACTAAACAATAGAATAAAACCAAAAATCAAAACTAAACGAATAAAACCAAAAATCAAAAGTAAAGATCTCCACTAGCACACCAACGTGTGGTTTCTTCGCCTCACCACATTGGTGACCCCGATGTGATGAATGTTTCAGCAAGCTGTTGACGAGGTGTCTTCCTCGGCCACATCGCCCCAATACTCACAATCGGCAGCAATCATGACTATAAGCTGAAACCACTCGGCCGGATCGCTCTGCCAGAACTCAGGCACCTTCGCCTCGCCACATTGGTGACCCCGGACGTTCGAATGGGTGACCCCGGACGGGTCTTCTTGCCACATTAGTTTCCCCAGACGTTACAATCTTTCAACAGGCTGTTGAAAAGGTTGTTTCGCCCCATTGGTGACCCCTGACGTCAGAATGTTTCAGCAAGCTGTTGAAGAGGTGTCTTCCTCGGCCACATCGCACCTACGCTCACAATCGGCAGCTGCCGTGACATCGGCGAAGGTGCCTGAGTTCTGGCAGAGCGATCCGGCCGCGTGGTTTCAGCTTATTGAGGCGCTGTTCCAACTACGAGGAATCACCGCAGGCATCCCGCATGGTTGTGGCATCCCTCGACCAGCCTACAACATGTCAGGTGATGCAACAAGCTGGTACCAGGTCAGCCAGCCAGAAACCCGCCAAGGGTCCTCTCGCCCGTTGTCCAGTCCCTCTGTGCCCCCGGGATCAAGCCAGCCAGCAACAGGCCGGTACAGGTGCTGGTGAGAACGGCTGGTGCAGTCCAGTACTGGAGTCCCGGGCCGTCGACCGGGATCTTTCAGTCGGGCGGCCTCATCTAATACCGATGTCCGTCCGGCCTCAGCAGTAGGCCTCGAGCTAGCATCACCCAGCTGTCCCTCCGTTTCACCATGCCCGCAGGTATGGTCCCGGTATACATCAGAGCGGGTCAGCTGGTGTTGGTGCCACAACAGGTTCTGGCCCAGGCACAGACTGGGACGCAGCCGCGACCGACCGTCCCTCGGAAGCCCACTGTGCCTGCCAGCATGCAGGTCAGCACTGCTGCCGGCTCCTGCGCAACCTCAGAACATCCCTTTGGCAACGCCATGTCGTGGTTTTCACGCTGAGCGTCTCACCCTTACTCCTGTCGCACCTGGGCCCCTGGTGTCACTTACTGGTGGATACCCTGGGGTTTTCCGTTATGCCTTTCTGGGTGTTTGGGGGAGCTGTGCGGATGGGCACTAGGACCATGTCTCTCACCCAGTAGGCATGTTGCTATGAACCTTTGATGCTTTGAACTGTTGGCTTTGTCTTTGCGTTTTGGGACTTCGTTGTATCAGTTTTGTGATGGCATGTGAAGAGTAAAGATCTCCACTAGCACACCAACGTGTGGTTTCTTCGCCTCGCCACAGTTCTTCATAAATACTGTCCAAAATAGTCCAAGCACAACATGATTATTAATCATAAAACAAAACATTATTATTAATTAAAAAAAACTATTCAAATCTTTCATACATTGAAAACGATTCGGCTCATTTTTATACTTTACACAATCATCTCGCGGGTGTATTAAACTCATTTGCAGACCTGCAGACAGTTTGTTTAACACCCCATGTCAGCAGAAATCTAAAGGAACATCATATCAGGTTTAAGTTATATGGAACCTAACTACCATATACAGTACAGTACATGTACAGTACATGTATTGAAAAATGATTATTTTAAAACTTCTCAAATGTCACTTTGTTCTACTTAGTGAAATTGGATAAATATTGACTCTGAACAATCTGTTTTCATGACTTACACGACCTTTTACTTCTACCACAATCAATAACACGCTACCTTGTTCCAAAGGCGCATTATGAACAATGTGAGTAATGTGAATGTTTACGTCAATGTGGAGGACCAGACTTACGGAAATGGACGTTGGGAGTCACAGGCAAGGCATGCGCTGATCTTGTGCTTTGTCTTGACATAACAGACCTCATTCTTGTTGGTCGTCAGTTGGTTGTCAGTTCAATGACTGATGAATGATCCAGCGCAAGACTCACGATTAACATGCTTCAATAATGTTCACCAATTTTTACTATTGATACAAGCAGTAACAGTTTAATATGCAAGAGCAAATATATTTTTGAGCACCAGTTGTTGTTTAATCCAAGAAAAACACATACTACATGTACGCCAGTGCTCCTCAATTATATTTGGCCAAGTCAACCTTAGGAAAGAGAAAACTTTTCGCGCTCTCCTTCCCCCACTCGGCGTGCCGACTATAAATAAGACTATTATCTATGAAAATGGTAAAGGTATATATAAACCTCTATCCTTTTTAACATTAACAAAAGAAAAGAGCAATACAAATCCACTTTCAACAACTGTTAGTTTTCTTTTTGTGGAAACTAAGCTGTAACCCATATAAAAGCTAAAAGTAATTGAGTGCATCAAAGTGCCTGAAACAAAAAAACCCAACAAAAAAATTAAAAAAAAATCTTGTTTTATTGCAATGACACTTCACATGATGAAAACAAAGCCTTTTCCGCCCGCTCCACTATTTGATAAGCACTGATGTACGCACACACTATTTACAGTAATTTTGGAGTACTGTATTTGGAATTCCGTTCTCCAAATGGGTGCAGTTTCTAGCATCTTCACATCTTCATTGTTTCAGTACTTTTTGCAAAATCTGCTGTTGTATAACAAGGAGCTCAATGCAAAATTCTAAATCGACCCTGCTTTATTTTTTTAGTATTCTCTGTTTGAAAATGGGTCATATGAGTGACACTAAGCCATTTCTCCTTTTGTCCAAAACGATTTCGGACAAAAGGAGGAAATGAATTGTTTGTCAAAAGATGTTTTTTCTGCACAACAGTGACTTTGACACGAATATTTTTGGGTTTAGTGGCATCTGAAACATCTCAACAGTCCATCCCTTTGTTGAAAACATGAACAAAAACAATGAAAATGTGTTTTAGGTGACAAAATAACTGTTTACATACATTATATTCTACTACACTACACTACTACAGTACTAAAAGTATTAAAAGTAGGGCACGAGTGCCATCTATCCATTCATACAAAAAAAAAAAAAACATATAGTTGTAGTAGCTAAAGGATTTTACTTGACGAAAATGCTCATCCACGGCACTGAGAGTTAAAAACGATTAGCAAATATATTTATAAAAACTTAATAATGATAAATAAAAATCGAGACAAAAAGAAAAGGCTTGTCTTTTGTCCATGTTTATTGTCGTTGCAGCAAAGAGGTCAGATGAACAGTATGGGTTGGTTAGCAACCATGAGGTGATTTTCTCAATTATTATTAAACATTGTTGTGAATTGGTCCTAATTACTATGTGTGAAGAAAAAAAGTCATTTGAAATAATGTAACCAATATGCAAACAAATCAATCAAAGCAGGGTAAAAAATGCAGGTAAAAAAGCAGGAAAATGTAACTGGTATGAAATTAGCATTAACCCTATATTGACACCCCGATAATTCACACTAATCTGTAAATTGTATACTTTGAATTTACAATCAATAAATTCAACACTACTACAATATTAAGTGGGTCATCTATCCATTCATTAAAAAAAACCCCACAAGTAGCATGTCATATGTACTTTGAATTTATAATCAATAAATTCAACATAAAGATGCATTCAAAACCAATACATTTTCATACCATTTTGTGTTAAGACAAAGGAAGTTACAAGCAAACATATATGTCATATCTCACCTGTGAAACAACCTGCTAGATAATAATCGTAAAAAGAAAAAAATGCTATATGAAAATTATTAGCCTTTTGGATGAGTACAGTGGGCCCCCGGTTTGCGAGATTAATCCGTTCTGCGGTTGAAATCGTAACGCAAATTCGCCGTATGGCGGGCAATCCAAACCTATGTTAATTAGCTAAAACCCCAGCTAAAAACATCAAAATTGTAGATACAAATTAAGAATTGGTAACAAAATAATATAGTAGGTGCTACTTATATATTAACCCCAATTAAATAACATCAGGAATACATATATAAAATATGTATTTACCTTTGAGTGATGTGACGAGCTTGTTATGGCCATAGTGTACCCCCTTGTGAGGTTAGCCTTGCCTAGGCTATCCTAGCCTAGCCTTCTTCGTATTTCTTGGTTATCTCCAGCTTGGTTTCAATACTAATCATTTTCTCACTTCTCTCTTTAACATCACTAGCATTCTTGGGACCCATGGCTAACCCTTTCAACTTTGAATTAAGCAGTAAAATGCACTATAAATACAGTTTTGTAACCACTTGCTATAGAACAAAGCTTTACCATTCTGCCATTTTGAAACGAGTGAAGCCGACCGATAGCAGACCAGCATCTTAGTTACTCCGTGATGCCGACCAATAGCAGACCAGTATCTTAGGTAGTCATGACGCCGACCAATAGCAGACCAGCATTGTAGTGACATAAGCAGTGACGCACGTAGTGACGTTTGAGAGCAGTGCCCCTGGCATACAAGCACACATTCCAACCGCCACGTTCAAGAAGAGAAGTTGTTGTTTTTGATGTGGTAAGGTGAAAAAAATGGTGTAAAGAGAAGACAAAAAAAAAAAAGTCGCGGTCCACGTCATAAGATGAAAGACAGATAAGGCAGGGACATCGTAAACCGGGGTCCACTGTATTTTGCTGTTTTGAAATAGACTATGAATATTTCTCTCTGATTAAATACAGGCATAATCTTTTGTGAGCGCATGAGAACAGATTACTGAAATACAGTATTTCCATATGTGATAATCAACGCACCAGCACAGGGGAACGTGCAGCAGACATGTTCCTCCTCAGCTTCAGGCCTGCGAGAGGCGAGAAGGTGGGGGGACCGTCATAGCCCAGCAGTTGGCGGGTGGCCGTCTCCCATGTGAACCCGAACTCCAGGCGGCTGCATATGCAGGGGTACTGGCGGTCCGCCAAGCAGACCCAGTCCACAGCCTTCTTCACATCCTGCCAGTGTGCTGGCCTGCTTTGTGCCAAACAACAAAAACAAAAAACAAATGGATGTATGATCAACACTGATCATTCACTACAGGTGCCGCCGGACACGCCTCCCAAAACAAGACAAAAAAACGCATCATCCAGTCATGTTTTTTGACTGCTAAGCTAAATAGTCAAGCAGTTATCATCTTTGAGGATAAATGTGACTATGTTTCATGAAAAGAATTTAAAGACAAAGATGTTACTCCAGATATGAATCATTGAAGCGAATCATTCAGCTCCCTAAAGCAGTGGACACCAACTTCCTGTCCGCGGACCCCTATCAATCTGTGGCTCAACTGGTACCGTGACTCATGACCCGCACACGAAATAATGATGTTTTGAAACCGATTTACTGCAGTTTAACGGTTCATTCATTGGTGCGTGCTTTGTTTGGCTTGTTTTTTTGGCACCGTCTCTGGCCGCTCTTGAGATTCCATTTTTGTATGATTGATTTAATCAATTTAATTTGTGTACATTTTGTACATATCTTTGTACATATTATCAAGGCTCAAGCAAGCTGAGGGCCACCATTAGTTTCTTGTTAATCATGAACTCATATTTGATATGCATTTTATATTTGCCATTCGGAATGTCTAATGGACGCATGCAGAGTGTATCCGGAAAGTATGCACAGTGCTTCACTTTTTCCACATTTTGTCATCTTACAACCCCATACCATACTACATTAATCTTTTACCTCCAAATTCTACACACAATACCCCATTTATGACAATGTAAGGCTGCACGATTAAAGGAATTTTAATGGTGGCTGCCACGATTAATTAAAATGAAAATAGGTGATATTGGTGTTCGCCGGTGAATACAGAGGCGAGGAGTGTGATTTAAAAAAAAGCTTGGAAGGATTTCGATCATTTGAATCTACTAGCCGGTGACATTCCATGAGTCTTCACAAAGAGTCTTCTTCTTTCATGCGTCTAGAGTGGGATGCGATGACATGGTCTGAGAGTCATTGAGGTGCCCTTTGGCAAATTTTAAATGGGCTTCCAATTTTTTTTTTTTTTTTTTTTTTACAAAGGAGTAGCTTTTGTCTGGCCATGCTACCCTACAGGCCTGATTGATGGATTGCTACAGAGGTGGTTGTCCTACTGCCCTCTCTACAAAGTGGTCACCTCCATGACAACGGCCCTTCCCCTGATCGCTCAGTTTAGATAGCCAGCCAGCACTATGGAGAGTCCTGGTAGTTCCAAATGTCTTCCATTTCCAAATAATGAAGGCCACTCTGTTCATTGGGGCCTTCAATGCAGCAGAATTTTTGCTTTGTCCTTTCCCAGACTTGTGCTACAAGACAACCCTGTCTTGCAGGTCTACAAACAATTTCTTTGACGCCAACATGCGCAGTCAACATTGGGACCTCATATAGGACAGGTGTGCCTTTCCAAATCATGTCCAATCAACTGAATTTACTGCAGGTGGACTGCAATTAAGTTGTAAAAACAGCTCTAGGATGATGAGGAGAAAAAAGTATGCAACCGTGCTCATTTTTGAGCTTCAGGGCAGAGGCTGTAAATACTCATTTATACTTTATGCTGATTTATAATGCCCCCCCCCCCCCCAATTTGTGTGTAATTTTTGTTGGCTAGAAATGAACTTACCACAATTTGAAATGAGGCTATAAAATTATAAAAGGTGGAAAAGTGAAGTGCTACTCCTGGATGCGTTCTATAGGCTATAGTTCTGAATTTCAAGACAAACAAAAGAAGTGAAGCAACAATGTGCAAATGGTTTGTTCATTGAGCTCAGAGGCCGCTACAATGGGAACATATAGCATTGTGTTTTTGATGAGCTTCACCTGAGGGGACTATCCTCCAGACAGAAGAGTGTGCGCAGCAATTTGCCTTCCGGAAGCCTCTCCAACCGCATCAGCTGCAGGACCAGAAGAGTCGCCAGAAGCCCCAGAATGTCAGCACAGGCCTTAATGCCTACACCACACCGCAAGTGCAAAACAGAAAAAAAAAACAAAACAAAAAAAACAAAAACATGCGGTTTTACTAAAAAATATCAAATTTAATTTTTAAAGTCTTAATACACTATTGATGCACTACTGAATCTAAACATGCAATAAAAATGTTCTGGGTTTTGCTAAAGTTGGTGGACGATGAGGAAAATTGGCTGAAAAAGGGTGTTGAGCTGGCTAATTCCTACTTAGTAACTTTACCAATATCCATCCATCCATCCATCCGTTTTCTATAACTGCTTATCCTCACACGGGTCACAGGCTTGCTGGTGCCTATCCCAGCTGGCTTAGGGCAGTAGGCGGGGGACACCCTGAACTGGTTGCCAGCCAATCGCAGGACACGCAGAGACGAACAACCATCCACGAACCCAATCACACCTAAGCACAATTCAGTATGTGTAATTCACCTGCTATGCATGTTTTTGGAAGGTGGGAGGAAGCCGGAGTGTGGCCTATCAGTGACAAAATGTATTTTATTTTTTTGCTCAATTTTTGATGCTGCAGCTGATATACCGGTGCGGTTTATAGTCTGGAAAGACAGGTTAAGTATCCAGTGACAGATATAAGGTTACAAAAAAAAAATCAGTTAACGTGAATCTTCAAGTGCTACACAAACCGCTATTTACTACAAGGGTATGTAATAAGTAATAAGCAGATTCTCACAGCTTTTAGAAAAGAAACCACTTTGCAATTCAAGTCACTCTCTCACAACTAAAGCACTTTAATATTTGTCACCAACTAGTATGATGCGATTAGAAAATGTTCCTATTTCCTCAGCAAAGATGAAGTCTTTAAAATTCTTCTTGAAGATTTCTATCTAACAAGTGAATCGTCTCAACACGTTAACTGTACAGGTGTTTTATGAGAACATTCATCAACATGTAATAGGGTTTTTTTTTTTACAACTGTTTACCGTCTAGCTGTCTGCATTACAGTATTGAAAACCTCTAGTACAGAATATTTTTTTAGTCAGTGAGCTGTTCTTTCGTTATAAATGCATAAAATGCTTTATGTGTTTGATACAAGAAATGCCACATTTAAACTTAAAATTTTCTTGAACTAGCAATACTGAAAATGTTCTTAATAAAACACAGTTTGCTGTTAGGCACAGTTGATTTGTGAAACAGCGCTGGCCATTATAGTTTAATCAAAAACATTTTTGAGAAAAAAAAATGGAAACCCATTGGTTATTAAGCGAAATTAACTAAGTAAAAACAAAGTTTATTCAATTCCATCATATTTTTAATCAGGAGCTGCACTGCAGCACCTCTCTTTTTTTAATTCACTGTTCTCCAAAATGCCTTACTTCAGGTACTGGTCTTATTTATTTTCTTTACTTTTTCCCCTCAGTCTATAGCTCATGGACCGGTGGTTTGGGATCAATGGTATACAATGTCAAAACAGCATTTTGAGACAAATAAAAGACACAGAGACACCATAATGTAGACTTACAAAGTAAAAAATGAGAAAATCACAAAGATCTTATATTAAATATCACTTGATTAGTCACAATTTTTCTTCATCAAATACAAATTTGATGAAATTTGATTAAAAAAAAAAAACCTTATTCATTGACAGAAATGGTATTTTATTTTTATACATTTTTGTGCTTACCTCTTTACACTGCTTTTGAGTAATTTAGTAAAAACAAACAAACCATGACTTGTTGATTTTGACCATTGAAACACATCAAAACAGAATAGGGTTAGGGTTATTGAATGGAAATAAGGCTAGTATAATATAATGCTGTCCTTAGATGTGATTGGGAATATGTAAGGTCGTTCGTCTTTGTGTGCTCTGCGATTGGCTGCCAACCCCTGGCTGTTACCCCGCCCATTGCTCGAAGACAGCTAGGACAGCATGCGGGCCACGCTTGTGATGATGAGTGGTAAGGATAATACTTGGATAGATGGTAACACAATGTGCAACAATCAGTGCATGGATGTTGTAACATGCACACTACTGTTAAAACACTGCAATGAGAAATGTCAAAACAAACACGATTGTATCACATTTTACTCAGTGAAATTTCAGGGAAGAAGTGGTTCTCACCGAGGGAGCGGATGCCTTTACTTTCAAGGAACGCGGTGAAAACATCGAGATCAATGTTTACGAACCTTCCCAGTTCTGCGCTCAACTCCCAGTAGCCATCCTACAACACAGATATAAGATGTTTCACCAAGTCAAGGGAGGAGCGTTTGGACGCTGATACAGACCGGACATGGCATTGGAAAAATAGTACAATTGTGCCTCCGCTTATGGAAGCCTCTTGTTATGAAAAATACAGCTTACAAAACCGTTTGGCGGAAAAATACTGTCTCTAGTAACGAGAGAATTCAAGATAAGAAAGGCGATATTGTTAGCATATGAGACACGAGATACCAGCGCTCAAACCAACATGACTGTAATGTAATATGTTATCACAACTCGTGATGTCTACCATTTTTGTTAGTTTGTGATGCATTTTTTTCATAATTTATTAATATGCTGGCTTGCTCACAAACGAGACACTACGTTTTTTTGCATTGATGTTTACAGCGGTCTTCCACTTTTCATCTTTACTCATTTCATCCATACCTCCCACCTACAATTTACACCGTAGAACTAACAAACATGACATTGACATTAGCTACGGCTAACATTGTACATTTTCACATAAAAAACACAATGTAACATATCACTTTGAGCCATCTTACATTTGCATTGTTAGCACATTGTTGGCATTTAAGCAATGACATCACACAGGAAGCACTTCGCATGACCCCAAACTAAATTTAAGAACACTTACATGCTCAAAATAATCCAAAAATATATCACTGGAAATAAAAAAAAATAAAACAAAACAAACAAAAAAAAAACCATACACATTAAACATCCTAAAAAGGTGTCTCTCTCTCTCTCTCTCTGCACTCATCACCAACACACCAGCACCATTTCAAGACAAACAAGTGAATTGCACTCATATTGTCAACTGCCACATTAATACGATCAACTTTAGGAGCGTTTAGGGGGGTTTAGGAGCGTGATTCATAAGACAAAATTCCTTCCGGAACAAAATCATTTTTTAAGTAGAAGTTCAACTGTATGTAGTAATCCAAATCCAATGCAACCAATGCAACCTTTAGGCTTAAGGCAAACTCCCACTGAATGTGTAATGACCAAATGGGGGTTTTGTGACCATGTGCGCATCCTGTTCCCGGGGAGAAAGGTGATAAAACTGCATTCCTCATCATCGTAAACCAATTGTTTAAATTGCTGCCAAATGCCTACCCAATCCTCTAGGACAGCATTGTCTTTTGTACCTAGGGACCTCCTAAGCAAATTTAAAAAAAAAAGGGTGCGGATGAGCTCTTCAGAATGCAGCAGCCTTCCATTCATGCTGTTCTCCTCTGTTCTCCTCATCCATAAGAATAAAAATGCCTTCTCTCCTTCTTTGTGTATGGTTTCTCACAAATGTCTAACAGGTGAACTTGACATGAGAGTAATATAAAAGTAACACAATAGTAGTGTAACACATTACATTTCAAATACAGTAATATTGTTATGTAATTAACTACTTTGACATGACAGTAATAGGTAGTAAATAATGCATTGCAGTTTTGAAGTAACTTGCCCAACACTGACATTGAGTCACTGGGAACTTTGGCCTTGTCTACATGTAATTTGTTATTTAAACCCGCAGTCTCAACCTCATCATAGTTGTTTGTTTATTTCAAGAAATTGGGTCTATACGAATCCAGCACGGTGTAGTTTCATTCAGTTACAAGCATGCCAAATTCAGTCCAATCAGAAAGAACTTTCGACTCTGACGTGTCCAATCAAAAAGAACTCTGACATCACTAGTATCTGCATCTTTGGCGGGAAAAAAAGAGTAGAGCGATGACACAAATCTCAGGTTTAAGCTGGTTAGACGCAACCATGAAGCCGGGGGCTTGGGCAAATCTCCACTTTGGCCGGAGGTTTGGAAAGATTCGGTTTTGATGAAAAAAAAAAAAAAAAGCCCGGCCACGAATAGCAAATAAGGTAAAACGGAGAAATTCACTGCCATTTTGCAAGACCCCGGCTGCGTGTCAACAATGCCTTTGAACTTAAAAACTTCTATCCATTATTCCGCTATGAGATTATAAAGCAAACTAACAACCTATAGCAATTGTATAGCAACTGATACGACAAGGGACAAGTCAAAATAGGTCACAACTGTAAACAAAAGATACAAGAGTACATAAAATGACAAAAAGTGACAAATACTGCATAGCAAAAGATCGCAACGGTGCATAGTTTAATACATGTTGGTACTGCATAGGATCTCAAGTCATGGTGCAGGTGTAGGAAATGCCCAAAAGGCCTATTGCAATATTAATTTATTGACTTACTGAAAGTTGCATCTGGAAAATCTTGGGCCATTCCCTATTCTGCATAATGTAATCGATGCCATCCAACGATGTGGTTCCAGGAAATTTCCCGCTACCAAACTTGGTCCTGCAATACAAGATGTACAGAAATTAACATACACACAATATCAACAGGGATGTTTAACTCATGTGCTTATATTTTTAACATGCGGTAAATAAATGTGTTTCAAAATACAGTACAGAGGACAACTCCGGAAAAACTTGTTTACAACAATAACTAGTAAGGTTAAATGCTGACATTTAAGACATGTTTACATATTTATGAGTGCGTAATTAGCAGCATACAAACATTTTAAAATGGTACTTTGGTTCATGAGTGCATTATGACTGCTGCCACGAAAGATGTCCACAGTTGTAATCTACTGCTGCCCTCATTGGTCGATGTTGCGGTAGGAGCCAATCATATGTCTAGTAGGAGTGCCCGTGAGCTGTTTGCCGAATTGCCTGGCCAGTCAGTTGAGGACAATAACTGGAGCATTCTCCGAGTGATTGGCACGCGAGCGAGAACCGCGGCTTAGGAGAACGGTCAGGACAAACGAGAGCGCTGGGAAGCTGTTATCTAGATAGCTATTGTAATGAATTGGAATTTCAAGTGTAAATTCTGCTGTTTGGTCAGCTACAGGCTCCACTCTTGTTTGATGTCTGAGGGCTGTTACTCCGAGGGCAACTCCTCTGTGTCTCCTGACTACAGCTAAGGGATGAAAACAGGAAGGGATAACAATACAGTTACTGTGTAATGTTTGATATTTTAAGATTTAAGTAATTATCTGTACTGCAGTAGGTTAGGTTGAAGTTCAAAGAGTACCCTTCCATGTACAGTACATTTACAGTTAACTCGTCTGTTTGGCATGAAACTTCACGGTGTGGCGCTCCGCAATATACCTTTAACTTTTTTAAATGAAAAAAATAAAAAAACGCAAAGCACTGAGAGTGCAAAAGAAAGAAAACATTAACACCTAACTAAAAAAACTAAAAGACTGAAACACAACAAAAATGTAATGACTTTTTAAATTACTGAATTAAAAGGGCATGTTTAGAAACTTACCGGGAGGTCTGATAGGCTACTCGGCGTCTTGGCATCAGTGAATGAGACTTGAGAGTTCTGTTTTCCAAAGTGAATTCAGGTGTCACCTTGTCAAGTGCAGGCTTGCTTACACCTTGGCCCACAAATGAAAAACCCACTGCGGAGGTGTATTCAGCAGGCTGGCTAGAAGTTTCAGCTTCAAATTCAATTGTTTTCTTCTTCAATAGTAGCTTGACTCCAGATTTTTTTTTTGCAACCCCAATTTTAGTTAGTGCATCAAAAGTATCTTCCCTAGATTGGCATAAAGAAACTTGTGTCAGTTGTTCTGGTGGTGCCGGCCCACCAAAAGTGTCAACTGCTGATGCAGCGCGACTAAATGAGCCACCAATTCTGCCCAACAACTGAGTTGGGACTTCATTGGCCGAAACTGCTGAAGAGTCCCACACTCTTCCAGGACTCTGTCTGGAAGTTTCCACTGAAATGAAGTCCATGTCATCATTTTCTAATTCATTCGATTCTTTGGCTTCCACGGAGCTTTCACTGGTAGCAGCAAGGACAGGTCGACGGTGAAGTGACTGCTTCAGTGGTGTCAATGATGGGCTGCAGAGAATCGGGGGTTTGCTTGCATTTGGATCCCTAGCTGCAGGTGCAGGAGCACCCAAAACTTGAGAGGAAATGGAAAATGTATTGCTCTTCAGTCCAAAACCAGATGAAGCACCCTGTATTGTGGCCATTATGTGAGGTGGAGGGTCTGATGAGATGGATGTCTTCACATTCGATGGATGGGGAGGTGAAGGACCATCGAATGATACGTTGCATGGTGGAAGTGGCAATGAAAGAGGAACAAATAGTGGCTGATCAACAGGTGGAGGAGGAGGAGGAACAAATAATGGGCCGGAAGGAGGAGGTGGAAACATAATAGAAGGACCCGTAACAGATGCAGGTGGTGGAGCACCCATTGGAGGTGGAAGAGAAACAACTGGGCTATCTGGTGGAAGGGCAGAAATGCTTACATTTGATTCTTTGGTTGTAGAAGAATGTGGAGGAGCGTCAAAAGTATTACAAATTTAGGCAAAAAATGCACACTTACCAGTAGCAGAAGGCTGGAAAAAATGGACGTCCATTGTATATAGCCCCATATTACTCTTCAAATTGGGACGTCCTTTGATTGCACTTTCGGAAAAAGAATCGCTCTGTCTCTCACCGCACACTTCTGGAAATGTTGGGGATGGCGATAGATTGGGACTCTATAAAAACCAAAACAGTGAAACATTATTCAACTACACACCTGGGCCTAATCAGTGCTACAGTATAACTGAGTGACTTCAACCAATAACAGTTCATGAAATAGTCCTTGTTTTGGCCAAGCGTAAACTGAACATATTGTAGTTTTCACTATGTGAAAGTCTCTGTGAATGAGCTTATTCTAGGGATAATAAACATATTTTTGGGGGTGGCTGTGGGAGCTGCTGTCTGCGGCGTCATAGCTATTTGTGAGACTGAGATTGAGTGATCGGCACTTGCTCTGGCACTCTCTTTTTAGCTGACCTAGGATCTTCAGAGTGTTATATTTATAAGAGATGATAGTCAATACATGGTATATTTGATGTCCCCCATTGGACAAACAATTTAGCTCAATATGTGGGACGTCTCAGCTGAAACTGGACAGTTGGCAACCCTAACCGCAGCCCACGTAAACAGCTATGAGAAGCCCAACTCTATCTAGATGGATGATAAGGTATCTTACGATAATATTATTAAAGATTTTTATAACGACGTCAAAAAGGATATAGTAGGGGGTAAACAAAAATTTGGAGAAAGCCATGCTAATTGCTAAACTAACCTAATGTTATCATGAAATACTAGAATTACTAGTGCTTGTAGAATGTTCATAGAAATCATGTTGGAATTGCGTTAAAGCAGACAATACACAACTTTGAACAGCAAAGTAGCAAGCAGTTTAATAAATGTCTTGGAAGAAGATTATACAAAAATATTGGTATACATGCAACTAAACAGGAAATAATCAGTGTCCTATATGTCTACTGGACAGCGTGGCGTAGAAGAATAAAACGATTTTACTATAGAGAATAAGCGATTTAAGATATCTGAAATTTTAGATATTATCTTAGATATAATATATTGAATAGATTGAATAAAACATATTTTTTCACAATAATTTTGTACATGAAATAAAATAATTCATTCGTTAATTTTAAATTTAATTTTCAGATTTTTTTTAGAAACATTTTATGCCTCTTATTTGGATTGAGATCTATATCTGTTCAAAAATATATTGACTACTTTGCTTAAGTTTACATTTGATAATAATATAGTGCAACATCATATGAGGTATATTCATGTAATTTCAAAATAAAGTCCGAAAAGGTAAGTTGCAATAGTGTATTGTAGTTTTTTTTTTCTTTGTTGTATGGTTTTCCTTTGATATCACACATCAAAAACATCTAAAAGCCTGAGTTGGGTCAAAATTTCCCTTAGGAGGTTAAGAACATACGGCAGCGTGGATGCATGCTACCACATGTTTTAGGCGTCTGGTGTGTGTGTTAAATACAAAACAAGCCAACGCAACTGAGACCGGGCCATTAAATACAGTGTGTCTTTTGGCTGCTAAAATACTGTAATTAAACATTTAAGTACCATATTTCCTGCACCATAAGGCCCACCTAAAAGCCTTACATTTTCTCAAAAGCTGACAGTGCGCCTAATATATCGATCATATCAAATGATGTATATGAATGTTCTGTTATTACAATGTGTTGGATACAAGTCCGTGAGCTCTGGTCAGCCAAGTCTGACAAGCTATGAAGCTGAGCGTCTTGCTACTTTTTCTCAATTTAGTGGAGTGAGCTTCATGAACATGCAGAGTAATACTAATCAGGAAGTATTTTCCCTCAGTCTTCATATAGTACAGCTGTTTCTTCATTTTAGCAGTTGTGGGAACACTTATTTTGTATTAATAAAGTTTATATTCTATGAATAAAATTTGATGACTTTGCTGATTGTTTTTAAAACATTCCCCTTGGTGCAGCACTAGTGGATGATAACGCAAAACCATCTAATGGATGCATAATGCAATCCCAGTCATCAACGTAGTTTCTATTCCGTGTGATTTATATATGAAATGAAAAAAAAAGGCCATTTATTGAAGGTGCGTCTTATAATCTGATGTGCCTTATAGTGCGGAAAATATGGTAAATATATTTACCACCTTATTCTTAGTCTCAAATATGTAAAGTATAAATGCTTCTCACCTGTTTTAAGAAAAATAAAAATAGTATAATAATTGTTACAAAAATAATAAATAAAAAAAAGGAAAATAAATTTTGGAACTAAGTACTTAGTTTAAGAACATTCAATTATAAACTAGGACGTAAACTCATTCATTTAAAATTTGTGAACTAATAACTAATATGCATGGAAAATTAACTTTCCCAACACTGTGCCTAAAAGAAAAAAACTGAGGGCAAAGAGACAAACCGTGGGAGAGTATTGGCACAGCTCGCTGGAGTCTGAATCCAAAACCTGCACAAAACAACAGACAAAATCAGCCTATAAAGAGAAGCACAAGTAAAATGAACACGAGAGAGGATGCTGTAGCATAATTGAATGGTGTACTGCTGCACAATTGTTAGGTGAATGTGTACACCTCTTAGGCATTTAGAATAAAGTACTATTGGCAGACAGTTGTACTCACGCTCTTGGACCCATGACAAAAAAAATTGTCTGCCAATTCAAACATATCCTCCTCCTCCTCCTTCTCCTCCTCGTCTTCTATGTCAGTCTGGAGAGATGTCCAGTCGATGTACGGAAGAACGTCTACATCTTCTTCCGCTAGCAACTTAGGGATGTCCGTGAACCCCTTCTGTGCTTGAACCGGCTCCTGATAGGTAAAACAAACCTTGTGTTATGACATATTAGAGGAGTGATGGATGGATGAAGTAGTCAGTGACAACAAAACAAACCCTTTCTTCAATGGCCACAAAGCTGGTGAACTGGGAGAGGATAGAGAACTCTTTGCTTAAGTCAATGATGAAGGACTTCAACTGGTTTTTCTTCCCCTGAGAACACAGATACAATTAAAAACCAAGAATTATAGAACACTTTTCACCCTATTTAGATAGATAGATAGATAGATAGATACTTTATTCATCCCCGTAGGGAAATTCACATTTCCAGCAGTATCCTCAAGTCGACATATAAAATATGAGAAATAAAATACACAAGATACACATAAGTCCAGTACAGAAGTATACTTAAGGTGCTTGTTCAGTGTAAACAGAATAGTGTGAATCGTTGGAGTCTAGTGCAAGTATAATTAAGGTGCTTGTCTTATCTACTGAAATAAGCCTACCTAAGGAAAAAAATAAAACTGTTGTTTTATGTTGTTAGGGTTGTTAGGCTGTGAGAATGCCTATATTCTATTAATAAAGTTTGAGTGACTTATCTGATCAATGAATTGGCATTCCCTATCTGTATCATAGGGTATCTAATGTATCTAATGGATACATAACAGAATGCAAAGGCAGCCCCAGCCACCACTGTAGCTGCGCCTTATTCGGTGTGCCTTATTTATGAAAAAAAAAAAAAAAAAAAAAAAAAAAGGCCATTCATTGAAGGTGCGCCTTATAATTTGGTGGTGTGTGTGTGTCTGTTTGTGTGTGTGTATATACAGTGGACCCACGGGTTACAGCGTCCCTTGCCATCGTTTTTTTTTCATGGTGCGATGTGGAATACTGCGTTTTTTTCATCCCTTCTTTACGGTATTTAGGTCATCTTTTTATTTGTATTTATATTTGTATTTGTATTTATTTGTATTTAGGTTGCCCTCAATGCCATGCAAAGCGTCATTACAATGCTGGTCTGCTATTGGTTGGCGTCTCCTCAGGGAGATGCTGGTCTGCTCTTGGTCGGCCTCACTCGTTTCAAAATGGTGGTAAAGCTTTGTTCTATCGCGAGTGGTTACAAAACTGTATTTATAGTACATTTTACTGCTAAATTCAAACTTGAATTGGTTATCCATGGGTCCCAAGATGGCTAGTAATGTTAAAGAGAGAAGTAAGAAGATGATTCATATGCAAACAAAGCTGGATATAATCAAGAAATACGAAGCTAGCCTAGGCTAAGCTATATGGGCATAACAAGATGCATTCAAAGGTAAATAAATCTTTTCCTATATTTTTGATTTATGATGTTTTCTGATTGTATGCATGTATTTTATATATACGTAGCACTTAGTATACTATTTTGGTCCCAATTTTTGATATGTATGTATAATTTTGATATTTCTACCTGGGGTTCTATACGCATTAGCTATTTAACATAGGTTTAGATTGTCCGTCATATGGTGAATTCACCTTACGAGCCATAAACACACACATAATGTTTTTGTAAACATTTACATAAACATCAACATCCCAAAGTCAATGCACTTAGGGTTTGCACTTTTGTATGACACCTCATGTTCAGTTTGGTTGGAATCCAAGCTTCCGTCTTCGTAGTCTCTGATGAGAGCTCTTGCTGTCAGCTTGTGAAGAAACTGGATTCACACACATTAAAGACATTTACCAACGTCATGAAAAGAACAACGTATTTGACATTAAAGAGCTCCATCTTCTAACCGTGCCCCTTGTCTTTTGCAGTTCACTGGTGGACACCATGGTTCTTAGCTCCTGGCCGCTCAGGTTTCCGAACAGAGTAGCCTGCAGATGGCAAACAGCAAACTCATATTAAAACAAGATCAGTAATACACAGTAAATCTACACTGCTGATGTGGAAAAAGTCATTTGTGAATTCAATTCATGTAGTTCTGCTCCTGATAGTTTGGCGATAACGAACATCACATATTTTGTCTTACCCTCTATCTGCAATGTTTAACCTACTGTACATGTGAGGTACCACTTGGCTGGAAACAGGCCAGTTAGAGCTTTAATTAAAGCTAATGATCTTCTGAACCAGACCAATTTTTTTATTATTAATACTGTAGTATAGCAAAATTATTTGAGACCAGCTCTACAACCGTGACAGGATCCTCAAGGGTGCATGGGAGTTCGCCCAACCAGTCTACATGTGCTTTGTGGACTTGGAGAAGGCATTCGTTGTTGATAAATGGCTTTTGCTTGTCATAGTAGAGTTTTAAGTTGCTGGACCTTGATTGTGATATTTTTACACTTTGCAAAGTATAACATATGTATGTATATTACAATTATGTATGCATTATGTATGTAAATTACACTAAGTTGAACACAGTTCCCAACTTCATTGGAGTTGAGAGGAAAAAAAATCCTTTGATATACTAAAATACCATATATAACACTATAATACTATGAATTAATCTGAATTTAAACCAACTTCACCTCAGTAAGATTCCAAACTACAGGTGATGGTTTCCTCGCCAAGCTAATAAAAATGTGCTCAGAGGAGCTTACAGCTGCTTGATGTCCCATTTGTCAGCAGTCTATGGACAATCACATGGTTCCTGACATCTGGAAAAAGTTTCTATCATTCCTGTTCCCAAAGTTGCATATCCATCGACAAATAATGACTACATACCAACTGCTCTGACTTGTGTCATTATGAAGTGTTTTGTAAGAATTATTGTAAATGAACTTGAGTCGGAGGTGGCTCTTAATCTTGACCCATTACAATTAACGTACAGGCCTGGGTGCTGTACTGAGAATGCTGTTGTCGGCCTCACTTATCTTATTAGTAAACACTTAGAGCAGTGGTTCTTAACCTTGTTGGAGGCAGCGAACCCCACCAGTTTCATATGCTCATTCACCGAACCCTTCTTTAGTAAAAAATAAAATACGGGTGTATATATACAGTATATATATATATATATATATATATATATATACATACAGTGATCCCCCTACTTCGCGGTTAATGGGGGCTGTCAACCCCCTGCGAAGTCTGAAACCCGCGAAGTAGGGTATCAGTGACTAGATTTCTATGTACGCCCCAATAGAGCCGCAGTAACCATAAGCAATCCTTTTTTTTGTATTTTTTTGCCTATTTTATTTCCTTTCTCCTATTATTTAACATTACGTTATCCTTATTAACAGTATTAACATTACATATTGTGTATTCATTAAATAACTAATCTTAATTTTCTTCGATTGTTTTACTGAACATAAGTTAAAAGGATAGAACCTTAACAGGATCAAGTTAAAAAAAGAAACTCTTCTGTGTATGTTTGGTATTCATTTTGACTTTAAATACAAGACCGATCATATTGTAGGATTGCTCTGAACATGCTAGAGTGCCCTATTTTCTCTGCAGTAATTGTACCATGCTGTTATGTGTGTTTGTATGTGTGTTTTATATGTATGTCTGTTTTAACACTGTTGTGGACAAATCCCTTTGCTCAAGACAAATTTCCCCCTGGGGACATTAAAGTTAATCTTATCCTATTTGGAAATTAAGTTTAGCATTTTAACAATTCTCAAGAAGACACATTTTTGGGCTGCAATAATAATACCTGAAAGAGAACATGGACTCTCTAATGCCTAAGGCAGAAAGAAAGATGAAAAAGGGAAACACACCTGCGTATTGATGAGACCTCTTCAATACTGAATGAGAAAGGTTCCAAACCCTAGTAATCGGCTGTATTAACAACCACAAAGTTTAGTTTAAGTGGCTGGTACAGCTAGCTGATGGAGCCAGCACAACCTGCAGCTGAACATGTTAAAGTTGGTGAATATGATGGCTAACTTCAGGAAACATCTTCTACCAGAGCCAAAGGTACTGTGGGTCACTTGCTTAGCACTGGTGGTTTGGGTGCTCCAAGAGAAACCTCGCACACCAGCACCAGGCTCCTTCCATGTGGAGAGAGGTGACATTTAATGTCCTTAGGGCCAGCTTTTTTAGCCAGAGATAGGATTGCCTTTAGTAATGGGCCCATGGGATTGATTTTAGTACATTTTTGTTGATCTTATGTAAGATTCTGTTTTAAATTTCTCTTCAAAATTGCTATTGTTCTTCTCATAAGGATATTTCAAGATTATTCTGACCTTGACAATGTTCTAATTAATTGAATAACTGAGCAAGGACATACTGTACCTGTGTGCAGTGTGGCACAAAGCCATAGATCAGCGTGTGACAGTCGTTGAAGAGCGCGTGCAGCTGCTTGGGGGCCTGCACAGGAGGAGGTGCTAACGGGTTGAACTGTTGCCACTTCACTGACACAGAGCTGCAGCCAGGAGATGCCATGCGCCTCACCTGGCACTCCACCTGTTGCCAAAACATAACAGGTCCTAGGTTTGTTTCCATTGTAGCTGTGAGCATTCGAAATAGTAAAGGCAAATCACATTAGAAATATAAGTGGTCGTGTCACATTTGCAGTATTTCCTCACCTTTTCTGCCCATTTGTGTTTGCTTTTGGCATCAAAAAAATCATAGGCTCCACATCCTGCCTGGGCAAGGGCTCTCAGCATGTGCCGATTGGCTGTAGAGCTAAAACCAACAAAACAAACAAACAAAAAATGGACAGAGAATGCATTGGCAAAACACAACCCATAATTCTGATCTCTTTAGTCTTGATTCAGATACAATTAGTATTTGTCAATGTTATTTACATTTGAACTTATTTTTCTTTTATATTCAGTTTGACCATTGAGTATCATTGGAATGTCATGTATCATGTGTCATGAATCCTGTTTTTTATTGAGTCAGCTTAGATAAACTCCAGTTACCTTCAACCCTAGTGAGTCAATTCATGTCAAGTAAATTCGATTGATACAGCTACAATTCGCAACGATGATATAAAGACTCTTAAAACAATGAGCCTGAATCCAAAGCTCTATCTGTATTTTATCCATGAACCAAGAAGTAAACGCCTCCTGTAATGTTCATGTAACCTATGCCCCCCTTGACCTTTCTGACCTGATGCCACAGGTGAAGAAGCGGCTATGTTCGGTGTTGTCCCTGAGTAGCTGCATAGTGACATTGACGTTCTGGATGTGGCCGTCGGACAGCAGGAGAAGGTTGCGGACGCCGTGGGACGGGGGCAGTAGTGCTAAAGCTTGCAAGGGCCGCCAAAGTTCAGTGCTCCCCCCCACCGGCGTGATGGACTAATAGGAAAAATAAAAAGAGAGGACACCGAAATAGTAATGTACACACTTTTTGACTCAAATTGGTTTTTAGGAGGCACTATGGATTCCCCGTCGGGTGAATACAGGATATGGCCAAGCAACTCAAGAATATTGGTAGGCAAACATCGACACCAGCCTTATTTTTCAAGTACTCTGTAGTAGCCCATACTGATAGCAGCTGAGGTCATTCCTCTCATATGCCTATTAAAATATGTGAGTATGATGTATACATGTTTATAAGGTTTATATTAATGCATACAATGCATTATTGCTGTTTTTTTAAACAATAAGTGATATGCCTTTGTTTACTTAGTAGTTTCTACAAGGCTGAGTGCACATTTCTTATGAATACCATCCATCTTTTCATATCCCCATTAAAATACAATTTTTATAAGTATATATAGAATAAGGTCTTTATATGTCCTTATAGAATGCATCCACTGTGTGTGTGTGTTTTGTACCATAATTTATAGTCAGTAAGTTGTTTGCGCTTTATTTTGGACAGAACAGATGGATGATTCTTTGTCATAACTAAATGAAAGTTCTTCATTTAAAATGAATAGTAATTTGTAAGTAGATTTGTGGTATGATTTCTTGGTGTCGTTCTGGGTAAGTACTTGTACTGCTATCTGTTTGAATAAAGTGGTATCGAACAGCCCTAGTTAAGAACGTTTTTTTTTTTCTTGAGGCTTTTCTTATGAACATTAGTTACAAATGCACTTTTAAGAGTATCCCTTTGGTCCTAACAACATTATGGTATGATCATAAGTAGCCAGGACTGACCATTATGAAGTTTTCAGCATTTCGTCGAGCTTTTTCAAGAGGCTGCGGTATCAGGAAAGCTTGTGTGTGATCTGATAAAACAACACGACAACAAAAAAGAAATGAATGGCATTTAAGGCTTCCACAAGTTGTTATCTCATCTTTTACAGTATTTGTGGGTACAACATGCTTAACTTTGCTGCAGTGGTCTCTTTCCCTGTCCTCCTCAGGCTCCTGACAAACTGGCAAGATTGACATCCTTCTTTGTCTTTTGTTAATGTGTCTCATTGCAGTTTATAAAGAAGCATGGTTTTTTTCAATTTCTTACAGGTTATTAGTTTAAAAAAAAACAAGGAAGTCTTAACTGTGCAATGGAAGCGCTTGTATGAGTCAACAATAATAAATAGAAGAACGATACATTTGTTCTACATTTTTTATAAATTTTTGTTCTTCCCTATTGATGAAGTAGTATGGTTGTCTGCAGAATCAGCTGAATATCAATAAATATCAACAGGTGAATTTCATCTGCTCCAAGATAAAAAATGACAAACTAAAACCAATATTATATACACAAACCAACTTGAGGTCAACCATTCACATTGACGTTCCATCTCCGGGCTGCCTGTCTTCATGAAACTCATCATGCATGTTTTTTTCAGATTGTGAGAGAGAGTTTTTTTTTACTTTTTGCTCATTTTTTGTTCAGCCTATCCTGACCACACTTCTTTTTCAAAACCGAAAAAATATATATTTTTGTTTTTTTTCCTCTAATTTACACTTTTTGTCGGATTCAAATCGTTCCAACAATAAATTGTTCAGAGTACCATACATTTCACTTTTTCCATAAAATTCAAATGTTTTTGGCACCCACCTGTATTTACTGTCACTTTTAAAGTTACAGCATACCAGGGGTGTCCAAACTCGGCCTTTGAGGTCCTCTGTCTTGCATGCTTTCCCTGACACACCTGATTCAAATGAGCAGTATTGTTATCACGCTGCTGCTGTGCTTGCTGACGAGCTGGTCATTTGAATCAGGTGTGTCGGAGAAAGAAACCTGGGAAACATGAAGGATACCGACCATTGATGACCGGGTTTGGACACCCCTGCAGTATACTGATTCTCTGTCATTGAACTGAATTTGTTTAGGTTTTGTTTTTTTTTACCTGCTGGGAGTGCATTCAATGTAATTGTTAAACTTTTTCCTAAAACTTGACAGACTGCATAGCAATATCTAAAAGGCATAGTGGCACCAAAAAAAAGAAAAAAGAAAAAAGTTATGCTGACCTGTGCCAAACAAGATGATGTTGATTTTAAGGTCACCCTTAAGGCTTCTGATGACATGCTGGGCAATCCTCTGTGCCCAGAGTAAAGGTTCCCCACACATGGACTCAGACGTGTCCAGCAAAATGACAACTTCATCGGATCCAGAAGTTGGTTTGATGTCAAATTTGGGGTAGAAAACTAGCATGCAGGCCTAAAGGGTGGACAATGAGGTCACACAAAAAGAGCAAAACGGCAGATGAAGGCTGACAGACAGACAGCAAACTGTCAGACCTGGCTGTCCTTGTCAGGATGCTCCTCCACCCACATCCTGGGCAGATGTACCTCCGACAGAGTGACTGACAGCTGGAATCCTTCTGGAGCCATGACCTGCCCGGGCAGCACGCTCACTACCGCCTTGCACTCGGTCCTCTGCAGGATAACGAGAGCGAGCAAAATCATCAGCTCTGTCATGGCATTGTGGCAATGTGTGATGTTGAAAGGCATATGCGTCAGCTTTTGAAGCATTGCAGATACACATTTTTGTAGGAACTAAAATATGAAAACTGTCCTAAAAGATAACAATCGAAAAACTGTGCATCCTTATGAAGCTGTGGATTCAAAAGACATGAGAAGTAATTTATTCCAACTGATATGATACATGAAGATATAAACATGAAATCAACCTTCATCTTGACTTTGTGTGTAAGGCATCGCAGGCTGCTGATCTCATACGGCATCTCAATGGACATGTCCAGGCTGAACTCTCTGAGAGGGAACAATGACTTTATTTACATGCACGTACATATGAATGCATATTATGTCAGCCAAATGTTTCTCATGCAGCGATTCCAAAACAGCTGCCATTTGATGGGCACACAGAAACTTGAAGACAGCCATTTCCACATCACACAACTGAATCAAACAATTTAGGAGTGAAAAATGCCAATCTGCAAGTTTAAGATTTTAATGAAGAACATCTTTTAGGGAAACTTAATTCACTCAATTGTGCAACAAAAATTGGCAATTTGGAATATATGTATTAAGATTTATTAAAATTATTCACATTAAACTCCACTTTTTTTTTAAATTTACTGTCACTGCACTCAATAGCTACACCTGTTTTTAGTCCATTAACAACATTTATAATTAATTATATGCTATTACGTAACGCATTATGTAAATATGTAACTATATCGCAAGTCAGTGTGTTGTACTTCTTGGATTTATTTAAATTTTCATTTACACATATTTTGCTTTGCTGTTCTCTTAATTTTACTCTTGTTAGCCTTGAACATTAGAATCTGTTCTCAGTTGTACAGTACAAAACCATTTTTTATTGATTGCTATTTATTAAACAATCATGCTGTTCATTTTGTATTTAGCGGCTCGATGACACAGAGGTTAACACGTCCGCCTTACAGTTTCAGGGACTCAAGTTCAAATCAACATTACTCCACCAATCCTGTGTGGAGTTTGCATGTTCTTCTCGAGCCCACGTGGGTTCTCTCCCGGCACTCCGGCACTCCCAAAATATGAATGGAAGGTGTAATGGTCATACTAAATTGTCCTAAGGTGTGATGGGGCGCGTGAATGGTTGTTCGTCTCTATATGCCCGGCAATTGGCTGGCAACCAGTTCAGGGTGTTTCCCTACTGCCCAAAGTCAGCTGTGATAGGAACCAGCAAGCCTATCCCGTCTGCCTCACAGTTCGTGGGTTCGCTTCCAGCTCATGCTTTTTTTGTGTGGAGTTTGCATGGCTGAATGGGTTTCCTCCCACAGAAAAAACAACAACAAAAATAACATGCATGGAAGGAAATTGGGACACTCTAAATTGTCCTTGGATGTGTTTGTGGGAGTGAATGTTTGACTTGTGTGCCCTGCCTTTGGCTGGCAACCAGATGAGGGTGTAGCCTGCCTGGTGCCCAAAGACTGCTGGGATAGGCTCCACCACACCCATGACCCTTGTGAGAATAAGCCAAGATGATGGATGAAAAAATTATCTTCTCCATCTATGTAGGAATCATTTTGAGTAGTTATTATACATTTGCCATGATAGTACATATTTGCAGCATAAATGAGTGTTTTCAGCTTGGGTGTGGCTACAAGAGGACGACTCGACTGCAGAGTGCGAACAGCTGATAAGGAGACATTGACAGCAGAGCCCCTGGGAGGTGACGTCAGGACCTCTGAGCTCATATCCACTACCAGAGAATGTGAAGATTGATAAAGGATTCTTGCTAATATGAACACATAAACAAGTATACTGTCTGCCAATTTTACATGTAATCAGATGCCTCTGTATCATATAAAATGGGGGGTGTTAGAAGTAGCATTGGAGAACGAATGTGCAGTGAACAAATAAACGCTACACTCCTTCTCCCTCTCGATCCCACTTGAGAAAATGATGAAACTGAGTGCCTTTTCTCTCTTTATTGCCTAATTATTATAAATGTCTATTTGGTGAACCTGACAATCTACTTTCAGACGAACCTTGTATTTGCTGCGTCATCCGTCACACACACTTTATCCACGGTCACCTGTTAAAACATCAGTTTGCCAGGGCTTTAATTTTTTGGTCTTCAAACTATAGAAAAAAAAAAAATGGATATCCTAGGAAGGCCTGTCTTACCTGCGTAGTTTGATTGAGCGCAGCACTTGCCTGCCACGGTGCAACACTACCAGGCAGGGTGAACAAAACACTCCCGTCCTTGATGATGAGCTCGGACACAAAGGTCACTTTAATGAGCACGCTGGCGCCTGCTGGCAGGTTGCCCACGCTAATGGTGAAAATGTCCTGCAAGGAAGGGTGTAGAGGCCACACTGTAGGTGAGATCAAACTCTATTGACATGTGTTGTGAGCTTGGGTGTGTGGCATGCTTACTGGGGCATCCTGATCCATGAGGTAGGCTCCGTGGCCCTTCTCTATAGCCTCCTTGTACTGCTTACGGGCCTGCTCTTTCTCCTTCACCTGGCATCCAAGGACATGACAGTAAACTGGTGTGGAAATCATCAGACAACAAGGCTAGCATGACATGCCACTGAAGCCCCAATTCTGGATTACGGCTGATTGTTTTGACTATCCAGTCTGTTTTGTTCAAATAAAGTCTTAACTTAGTTTGTCAAAAATATGTTAAATGTGTATTTGCGTTTTTTTTTTTTTTTTTATTATTACATGGTAAATTGGAAACGAAGGCTTATGTTTGTTTTGTTACAGTCAATTTTTGCTTTTGTGTAACTGATGTGGCCTTAAGAAAGAAAAAAAAAAAGACAAAGACTTTATTTAAATGCCCATCCACCAAACATTTTTTAGGTTGCTTGTCTTCATTTTGGTGGTGGGGAACTGTACTATTTCAGCAGATTTTATTACTAAAGTAGATCATACGGCAAATATGAACAAACAACCATACACACCTCAGGACAATTTACAGTCTTAATTAACTCAACACGCACATTTTTGGAAAGACGAATAATAATTTTGTACTGCAAGAAACACTATAAATGCAAATTACACAGACATGACTGACCTCCTGTGCGACATGCAAACCACTAGTCCATCACGTACACTTTACTTAGAATTTGTGCCATTATATTATCAAAACGAGACCAAAGGACATACTTTTAGACAAATCTTTTTTAGATGCAGAAGTGCAGGAAAAGAAACATACATTTCAGTAAATCAATCTTCCAACTCTTAAATGCAGTTTAGGAGCACCACATCCACAATAAAGTAATACCTGTTTGAAAAATGCCCGGCAGGTGTCTTTTGTATCGCTATGAGGTGTTGATTCGGGAACATTTGATTTAAGATTTATTCAAGAAATGCAGATCTGTATTTTTTTTTTTTTTAATGCATTCACGAACTGGATAGAAAACATGGAATTTAGGTCATTTGAAGACAACATAAAAATCCTAAGCCTAAGTTTGATTCTATTTCTTTAGCAAAGAGGACAATTTTAGATACTGTACCTGTCCCACAACATGTTTCCCATTAATGAAGGCTTCAAAGCCACACACGACTGCGTAATCATCCAGAGGGAAGACATACTTGGCTTCAATAGGCATGTTGCTCAAATTAGTGTACTTTTGGAAGATGACCACCTACAAAAAGATAAAGGCGTAGAATAACAAAATGTCTCCGTTCGAGGACGCTTGAAGATTGTGAGAAATCCTCCTACATGAGAGAGCAAATCCATCAACTTGCACTTCACATGTACAGCCAGCAGGGGGAGCTGCTGCCCTGAGCTGTCCATCAGTCCTGCGGTCACGTCGTCCAATGGATTCTTTATACTTTCAACACCATCATCATCAGGAAGGATCGCTAAAAGAAAGACACACGTGTTATACTCGCCCCTCCCGTGCGTCATAGGCGATGCCAGCATATTTACATAAGATCTGTGTTGTCTCTACAAAGATCAAATAGTCTTACAAAAGGAGTTGTTCCAATCCATTGCACTCCTTTGTCATGATAAATATTTCCACGAGGCTTGCTGACATGCATGCTCGCCTTGGGGATGGCAGGATGGTCCATTAAGTCTTGTTTCAGTTTGGGAGTTGTTACTGTACTAAAAACTTGCTCAGCTACTTTGCCAACTGATCCTAAGAGAAAACTCTTGGCGAAGGAACTTTTAGTGCCAATTAGGAGCGGCGCCACAATAAGAAGCTTTGCAAACGCAGCCCCTGAGGTTCTTCATTGCACAATCACTTGATATTTATTTATTTATTTGTTACATCGTTGCAGGTTTGAATTGAATCTGTAACAACTGGCATCTTATGGAGATGAGACATTATCATATACACTTTTAAAGAGAAGACACTTAAGGCTGACCTACGACTGACTCCTCAAATGAAAAAACAAAAAATACACCCGCTGACTTCTTTCTACGGGAAGCATGGCAGTGCTGTGGAATGCTCACCGGAGCCAGCAGGGGGTAGGCAAGATTCAGCTAATGTGTCTACAGCTGGGGCGAACACCTTATACTGGTCTCCGTCGATGCTGAATTGAACAACATATTTCAGCTTGACCTGATCTGGACTGTACACCACGTACTCATCACCCTGGAGAACGTAATGGAAACAGAATTAGCTACAGTAATAATTGAACAGTAAACTTTTTTTCAAAAAGGAATTAGAGCAAGTGTGCCCATTATGTAGACAATATGAGCTCCCAGTAGCTTGGTACAGGAGTATCAGTGCCTCTCATGTCATTAACTCTTATCAATCAGCCCTCCATAATTTATGCTTTTGATATACTCTAGGTGGCTGTCAACGGCGTTGTTTTATGCAATAATATATACATGCATACAATTATTCCATCAGAGATAAAAAAAAAAGTCCACGTATATGGTGAAATTTTGTCACCTGGTTGACATGCTAGTCACATGCCAGTTACATGCTTCCCCAAGGCCTAGCTTTAACATGCAAATGGATGACTGAAGATCTAGTCAGCCTAGATCCTAAGATCAGATTCAGAAATAAAAACACAAACACTACAATTTTGCTGAACTTTGATATGATTTTTTTTCAAGTAAATACTGAATGTATAATAAATTTAATCGCTAGTGAATCCGGTGATGGGTGGTTGCGTTATTACTTTAGCAAATGCTAAAGGCTATCTTGAATGACAGTTAAACTGTGCTAAACAATTCTGCATGCATACATTTACCATTATCCCATTTCTTTTGCTGTGTGCCAATGTTGTGCCAATGTAATCAAATTTGCATTCTATGGCCTTGCAACGTGAGCTGACATGCTGCGCTTTTGATTTTGCTTCATCAAATAAATTATAAAATGTTTCCATATTTTTGTCATGGGTAGTGCAATGAATATGTAATTCCACAGATGTCCTCCTGTGTGATTGGCCATTGAATGCACCTTCAGTCAATATGTGCCAAACACGAGTGAGTACAGAGTTTTGTTTTGTTTATTCATGCAGCTACAAATTGATGAAGGCAATAACTTTTTTTTTTTTTGCAAAACTTTGGTCCCACACTGGAAATGCATCACCAGAAACAATCATCTTGAGTTAGATCTGATTTCATTTCTAATGATTCTTAAAAAGACACTTAAAAAGTAAACACATAGTTCACAAATAGTAGCAGAGCCCTACCTCAAACTCGGAGTGAGTGGTGGCGGTGCGGCGGACGCCATGCACGCTGTTGTGTCCCTCAGGGGCCTGAGTCAGAGTGGGGTCTCTCTGGTGAAGCTCCAGGCAGTGCCCCAGGGCTACGTCACACACCAGCAGCAATCGAGAACCGTCCGTTACACCGGGTTTAGAATACTTTAGGGAAGTCCTGTATGGAAGGTGAAGAAGGACAGCCACTGTGAAGCTGATTTATGAGGGCAAACTGATAAAATAATGCAAAGTAATCGAGTGTGGAAGAATAGCATGTGAGGAGGATATCCAATGAATAAAAGGATTTTCCAAATGCTTACTGACCTCATGCTGTCACTGAAGTAAATGCCATTTCCAAGATTGCCAGCATCTGTTCGTTTAATTCCCCAGTTCTCAACCCCAAAACAAGGTAGCAGCAAACCACTAACAGAAAACAAAGGTCAAACATTATCAACATTGGTGTGTTGAAGAAATTATAGTGGATGAAAACCAGCAAATAATGGAGCCCCTCTCCAAAAACAAACAAACAAACAAACAAGTGAATAAATAAATAACGAGATTAATCCGTGCTGCGATTGGGATCATACGCAAATTCGCTCCATGGTAATCCAAACCTCTGTTAATTAGCTAATGCGCGTAAACCCCAGGTAAAAACATTAAAAAAAAATATATACAGTGATACCGCCGCTGACGAACACTTAAGTTCACGAACTTTTTGCCTCAAGAACATTAAAATCGCGGGCATATAGTCTCTGCTGACGAACTAGTTTTCGGCGGACGAACCAAACAAAACCGAACAGCGCCACGGCCACCGTTTCGGTTTTGTCTGGTTCTTCTGCCTCACGGCGTCCAAGTTTGTCGCTATTATGGGACCGAAAAGACCCCACCACAGGCAAGTGTTAACCCTAAGAAAACATTAAAGAAAATTACAATCGAGCAGAAGAACGAGATCATTGAAAACCACGAACGAGGTGTGCGTTTGTGTGACTTAGCGTCCCAGTACCAGTACGCTAAGTATACCATTGCTACCATCCGTAAGAACAAGGAAGCTATTAAGGGTGCGTGTGTGGCTAAGGGTGTTTCTGTGTTGTCTAAGCAACGGTTTCAGGCAATAGAAGAGGTTGAAAAACGTATGTTGATTTGGATTAATGAAAAGCAGCTAGCAGGGGACAGTGTGAGTGAGGGTATTATCGCCGAGAAAGCACGGCAACTTCACTCGGATATCGTCCCTCTTCCTCCCCCCACTCCATTCCATCAAGTCATCAACTACCATCACAAAGGTAAATAAAACGACTTTATTATAAAGTACAGTTTATTTCTTTAATTACAATACAATAGCACATTTATTGTACATGAAATAAGGTATATTTTTGTGTAGATTTAAGGCTTATTAAGGAGAAAATTGTGTTTTATGGGGACCTGGGAATGGATTATTCTCATTTTAATGGTTTCTTACGGGAAATAAATGTTCGGAAGATGAACTTTTCGCCTTACACACACTTTCTGGGAACCAATTATGTTCGTGAGCTGAGGTATCACTGCACATACTTTTAGACAGGACCACCATTATCTTAAATATTTTAACCTGAAAAAAAAGGTACAAAACATTGTGATGATTTTTTTTTAATCCTATTCATCGTGAATGTTATTTTGAAAAAAAAAAAAAGTTAAGTTAATAAGTCTTGCACTTCACACGTCAATAGAAAAATATAAATGGGATTTTTTTTTTTTTTTAATTCGACACTCATTCGAGGAAGATTGAGCCATATAAACCAAGTTTTGACGTACAGATACACATTTTTACATCAGCCATATTGTTATTTATGATAATTACCGTAACGGGACAGGCTGGAGGGCAGAAGTCGGTTGGCTGTTAGCAGCCAGTGCCTTTTGCAGCAAATCCATCTGATTCAATTAACCCTTTACTGGGCACAGCGGCCACTTTCGTCTGATAGTCTAAACAGAAAAGCTTCCCTAATGGCCATTGCTTAAATTCTAACATACTCTTAAAGTTCTAAAATTCGGAAAATTCTTGCCTGTTTCGGACTCAAAAATAGAAAAACATGTGCCTAATAAAGACCGTTTTTGCCTGTTTAGACTATCAGCCACAAGCTCAACTGCTTCGAGCGCATTCAACGTTACAGTGGCGAGGCATTCACTGCTCACAATGTGGAAAATCTGAAATACACTCAACTCGCAACACATATATAACGTAACGGATAACAACACAAGAAATTATGAATAATTTTCAAACATGTGATTCATTCTGTTTTGCAATACATTACATTGTTGACAAACTGCTGATGCGTCTTATACACGATAACATAGAAAATACCAGAATTTGGCCCTAGAATTAAGTGAGTATCCTATACACAGCTGCGTCCTATATTTTGGGGATTACAGAATATGGTGTTCAATGAATTTATTTCCTTCATAAATTAGAGGAACTGTCCTACACTATTGTCATATTGGTGAACACTTTCGACCATGCTCCATTTACCTCAGCTATAGTTGTGCCATGGCATGCTTTTAAAATATTTTTGAAATGAAGACTACTGTTCATTCAATGACATAATTTGTACAATAATTGAAAGAGGTTTTTCCAAGCTGTTGTCACATTTATGAATGAAATGATGACATCCACTGCTCAAATTGCAGAGTGCAGAATGTCTGCCTGTGCCTATGTCTCGCATTCAAACCACCTGTGCACAAAATAGACCACCAAAAGGGGGTCTAAAATCTACTCTACATTTTGTAATCAAAATAGCAGAAGCACTATGGGACATGTCTGCTGGAAGACAAAGTGAGGCATAGACAGTCTACCAAAATTATAGAAACACTAAACTAGACTTGCACGATTATTGTCATTTAAGTTTTACAAAAATGGCAGGCATTAGAGAAATGAAAAGTAATGAACTAGTTTTCACACTAAGCATCAGGGGTGAGGAAATCCTATAAATGCTGGAACGCCCACTCCCAGACAAGCGCAACATGGCTCCAAACACTGTAAACTCCACCTGCGCTGGCACCAAAACGAGGGTGCGCCCAATTTTACACTGAGCGCAGGGGCGGTGGCTTATCAAAATAGCGCCCCATATCTTTAGAGAGACTGCTCAAAAACACTGTCTCTTTTTACAAATGACATTAGACAGATTTGGGTATTGTACTAATTGGGTATTGTACTAATTTTTGCTGGTCCATCATTCATAATTCATTGGTGAGCTGGGTCAACCTTCCATCATTGTCTATCCACAAATTTCCAAGCCGAACCAAACTGTAATCATGAGTCGTTCATCATTTTCTTTTACCCATGTTTCTATGACTTCTATCACTTTTCACCACCAGAGTTGGGCATACAAATACAAATATTTGATCGTTCATCACTCACTGGAATAATGTTCCTAAGCATAAGTGGAGCACATGCTGGATTGCCCCCTCCAAAGAAGTGCACCTTCGCGGTGTGGGGTGACGTATGATCGTTAAGTCGCCGTTTGAGTGAGGCCATTTCTGGACATTTAGCTGTGACAAACCTCTGGGGTGTTCGCAAAATTTTAACTTTGTGCACATGATTTGATTTACCTACCAGGGTCACCTTTTTTACCACAATGCCTAAAGAAGTTTTGAAGCACGTTACGAAGTCATTTATGAATATTGTTTTTCTTTCAATCACCCAAACGATTCAGCGGCATTCGATCTATCCATACACATGTAGGTTTTTACTTATTTATCCGTTCCACGCCCCCATGGTCATTATAAGTGCAAAAAAGGCGACAGGAAAAATGAAAGGATTTGCATCAAAAAAAAAAGGTTGAATATTTTATAACGCGTATTATAGCTTTGAATATGTCATCAACTCATAACAAAAACAAATTTTTTTGGGGGCAGTGGCAGTTATACTGAAAAAATCCCCCTCCAACATTTTTTGATGACAATGGTCAATGGCTTTTGAGGTGTGATAAACTATGTCGTTTATGATTTTTTTCTTCCTTTCAAACTCTCAAAACGTTCAGTGGCATCAGATCTATCAATACATATGTATTTTTTTTTTATTTATCCTTCACCCCTCAGTACAATGTATATGCAAAAAAGTGACATTGAAAAAAAATTAAAGGGGCTGTATTCAAAAGTATATGAAGGCATTCGGCCAATAGCATATCGGCCAATAGCATATCGGCATTTCTGTGATTGACGTGATGCCAGCCAATAGCATATCCGCATCTCCGTGACTGAGACCAAGACTGTGACCTTACTCGATCAATAGCATATCGGCATCTCCGTGACTGAGACCGTGACTGTTACTTTAATCGACCAATAGCATATCGGCATTTCCGTGACATGCGAAAAAAGTTGTTTTTGTTGATGCAGCAAAGCAAAAAAAATAGTGCGGACACACTGACCGGCTTGTTGGATGGTTCGTAAGACGAAAGGTTTGTGCGTAAGAGGGGGACAAAAAAACGCCACGGTCCACGTCGTAAGATGAAAAATACGTAAAACAGGGGGTTCGTAAACCGGGGGCCCACTGTACATATATATATATTTTATATATTTATTATATATATATTTTGGGGGGGGGGGGGGGGATAATTCATATGCCATAATGGAGCTTTGAATTAGTCATTAACTCATAACAAAAGGAAAATTCGATGCATGTACATTTTTTGGGTAGTGGCAGTTTTACTGAAAAAAATCCCCCTTGAACATTTCTCAACCAAGATGATCCATGGCTTTTGGGTTGTATCATTTATATCATTTATGATTTTTTTTTTCAACTACTCATAATGTTCAGTGGCATCAGAGCCATCCATTTTTGGTGATGGGGGTGGGGTTCCCAAATTGTTCATTTGTAGGAGGCATTTTGGAAGTCGGTAGTTCTTAACTGGTTTCTCCAGAAGAAATTGGTAAATTAGAAAATGCACACTTGGGAGTGCAAAATGGACCATCTAACTTTAGCTTCCTTTCAAACTCACCGCGACAGAATTCCAACAAAGTTGCTGGCGCTGGAGGAGTGAAGGAGCGACTTGATGTTGCCGAGCTTGCCCTTAAAGGTCTGAAGCTCCACAGCTCTGCTGACTCGTAACACCTGATGGATCTGCACAGCACTGAAAAGGCAAATAAGGTAGTCATTTACTTTACAAGTAGCTCTTGTGAATGAAAAGTAAGCTTTTATCATCCTACTGAGATCAATCAAGCCTGAAGCAGACCCACATGAGCTGTGGCTGAAAAGGCCCCTGTGGGGATAAAACTGCAGACCGTGTCTCCAAATCTTGAGTGCAAGTCATCTATTGAGTTTGTCAAAAAAAAGCTTAAAGTGTCATGTGTTAAAGAAACTTGCTACATTAAATGGCTATACACAATAAAGTGTCACAGACAATTACTGAACCCCATGCTTCATCCAACTGACCTTTTACAAACTGACTGGCCAATCACACAATTGTGCTATTTATCCAGTCTTATTTTCTATAATTAAAAAACAAAAAAAAGCTAAATTTGATAGGGATGGTCATGGGCATTTCTACACTCCTAAAAAAACAACAATTAATAAGCTGATACATCTTTTTACAAATTAACAAAATACTTGACTATGAACAATGAAATTAAACTTTGAATCTACAGTACCAGTCAAAAGTTTGGAAACACCCATTTACACTACAGTTTTTCATTATTTAACAGAGGTGGGCATCTTACTTTTTTTTTCTTTGCTGGTTCTGTCAGTCGTTGGTGCATTGCCCCCGTTCCGTCATCATCGGTCCGCCATTTGTTTTCTCGCCGAAAATTGTAATTGTCGGTCCGTTAGAAAACCGCTAGTCTGTCACTCTCTTCCGATGTCACATACCCGCCCCCATAAGCACCCCTCAATTTTTTAAAAACCGTTGTTCTACTAACACATCAAATTAGCCAAATGGCTAGAATTATCATTGCACATAAGTCTCGATAGCTTGGCCTTTAAAGGTTAAAAGTTAAAATATGCAGTCGTAATTTGAACCATATAAATTTAGTACAAAAGCCTAAAAGTTAGAATAAACTAAGCCCCTTGACAGTAAGCTGCAATAAGACATTATTCATGTCTGGCTAGATAGCATATATGTGTGTGCACGCTGGACTCGACTGCGTTTGTCGGTCGTGTCCACTGGGAGGGATTATCATGCTTTACATGAGGATGCCCATTGCATTGCCTGCAAAATAGCTAGTCGACGACATAGCTATTTTAGTCATCCGCATTGTGCAAGAAAAAAACAAAAAAAAAATCAGTCATTAAAAAAATAAGTCAATCAAGGAAAAAAAAACTGCATTTGAAAAATGTTAAATGTCGATGTTAAAAAATGTTCATGTTAAAAAGGATACAATTTTAGGTATCTATACATTTTTCATTGATAATCTCATTTATAGTGAGGTATGCAAATAAGTGGTACTCACGCGTGAGCGAAAATCACTTAAATGTAACGTTGCATGCTTCACTTCGCCCATTTGTGTACCCTACCAAACTTTCACCCATGACAACCAGCGAGCCTGAAAGCAACTTTTTTTCTCCAAGTGGCTCCAAGATGTGCCATGGCTTGAAGCACACTTAAGATTTAACAGTCACCTCCTCAGCTAGCAGACAAAACAGGTGTATTTGATACAGGGTCAAACTTTTTCAGTCATCCTCTATTTGACTTATGAAGAGAGTGCGTGCCTGTATGTATCGCAGCTTATGGCTGCAAAAAAAAGCTAACAGAAAAAAAAGCTAATCGAAAGAAATAGCTAATCACCCTCTTGCTGGGTGGCGAGACAAAGTGTAGGAACATCGCAGTGGATTCCACTTGCCCCGCAGATTCGACATACTGCATGTCTGCCCCGTCGCGCTGTCACTGCAACGACGACGCACACCTCCTCCCACTGTATATGTCGTTGGTCCAGCAATGCTGTGCTATGAAGTCCTTGGAAGGTCAATGCGCTTGCGCAGGGACCACCAACTCACTCGGTTAAAAAAATAAAATGGCACAAAGAAAGAGAACCAATTGTTTTTGGTGCATCCAATCAAAGGAGAAGACAATCTTGTCAACGTGGAGCGCTTTTTCTTTGTAAAGCAGGATGTAGATCACAATCTTTTTCCTGTTTGGTGCTTTCTGAACTGTGGAATTGACCGTGGTGCAGGTTTGCAGAACAGATCTTTCACGTCCTGTTTATGCACACTCTAAGTCTTCCTATTCTGAGGATATATGATTGTTTACAAAATCGGCTTGGACTGACTCTCGGCCACGTATCAGTCTTGTGAGGGTGTAAATGAGATTGTTTACGTTGTCACTCTACATTGACAGAGAATTTACCTCCGACTTGGACTAATTAAACCGGGTCCCGAAAGAAACACGCATACCATAACTGATAAGACTAACGACATTTTTTAAGATGCGGGTTTGAATAATGCGATGTGGCTGTGTGCATACAGACAGAATGCACTTAATGTGGGAGTGACACTGAGGATGACATTGATGAAGACTTTTTAATGAAGGGTGAGTACCAGGTATACATGTGAGTAACCCACAAAAAATTATGTGCACCCCTTTTTTTGTCATCACAGCAAGAAAGGGGGCACACAGTGTTTTCTCTTTCTTTCATGGGAACAAATAATTGAGAAGCAATGAATTAATGTAAAACTAAGTTGTCTGTAGGGGTGACTGAAATTATTGTTTTTCAATGTGTGCCCTGCGAGTGACTTGCGACAGCCTAGTGTGTACGCAGCCTCTTACTCAAAGTCAGCTGTGATAAGAGGGCACCCACATCTCTGAGGATAAGCCTCATAGAAAATGGATATGTGTAATATTTTCAGAATGATGAAAACACAATCGAATAATTAGAAAATAGATTGCTGAGTAATTGCAGACACTCGAGTCATTGAATTACTTTTGTAAATTTGTATTTGCTTATTTCTTTTTGCTCTAAAATTGTTGTTAAATTAAAGTAATAACACATTAACAGAGGTATTCCCTTAAGTCCTCCTCCCTTCGTCATCAGGCTTAGGGATGGTTGACTTTTGCTGTGCGATTAGGGTTTTACTTTAGCTTCTAACTTGATTTGTTTTGTATGATTTACTTGTGGTGCTTTTATACCGTGCATATAAATTTCTTACCTGTCTTCGAGCAGAGATGATACAGTGCGGTATTCGTGGCAGCCAGTCTCAACTGTTTCAATGCTGCACCTTAGGGCGCGAAATTTGCCAACGCAGGAAGGGGTGGGGCTTCTCAGAGTCATCTCACTCACGTTCAGGATGTCACGAACAAGCTAGGCAAAAAGAAACAATGACTCACTTGTCAGTCTTGATTAGAGCCACGTGTGTGGAAGGGGGGAAAGTGCATTTTCTTGTCGATATGCGGCTAATATTTTTCTGAGTTGTTTGACATGGAAAAATAAAACAAAGGGAGATCCTCAGTTATTCAACAAATGTATGTGGTGAATTCATCCATTACTTAACTTGCCTATTATAATGCATTTCTTTCTAAATATCATGTGAGTCGTTTGAGTTCCAAACAGAACAACAGTAGGTAGTAACTAGATCTCAGAAAATAAATTTGATGCTATAGCAGCATGCAATGTGGAGAGTTGTGTACAAATGTGGTCATGCTCTGGTATGCTTGGCCCCACAAGACTCGGCCACACAAACATTGCGCTCTTCCACGCTTCTCTTTTCACATTTGACAAGACTGCAAAACTGATAACATTCGCGTAGCTAACAATATGTTCTATGTGTCTTAATATTGTGTTAGATGAAATAAGAATTAAGCAAAAAAATCCACAATTGCATCCATCTCAGGAGGCGGCCATTTTGCCACATGCTGTAGACCGAAAATTAGGTCATAGTTGTCAACTGCGCAGGTATCGACAGAACACGGCTCAAATATTGTCTGGCTCCCCCTGAAATGGATTTTTAAAAAACGCTCACTTCTAAAGTCATAAACACAATATTATTCCTAATGCTGTGTTTTATTACTTTACAAATGTGCTTTTACCATTGTTCCTTTGTGTTTAAAATACATACCACTGAGAGGGAGAAGTGAAACAATAGTTGACGGTATTTTAAAGATATTTTAAGGTGAGCTTCCCAGTTGTTTTTGTGCATAGTCTTTACATTTGACCTATAAGGATCCAATATGTGACAATTAGAAAAAAAAATTGCAATAATTACATATGAATTGAGATGAAAACAGCTACATCAAAAAATATAAATGAGTATATTCTTTGCTGTTGAAGGCTGTCAGCATTTCAAATGTTCAAAAGCAGAAAAAGAACAAGCTTGAGGGTATTTTTGTGAGTTCATCAAAGGGGTTTCGACAGGCTTCAGAAGCAGAAGAAAGCGCAACCAAATTGAGGAGGCAAAACAGAACCCTCTTTGGGCTGTGGTTTGTTGCAAGCCGGCAATATTAATTACGGTGGATTGTTATCTGTTGCAGCAGTGTGAATTGTGGACTGGAAAACACTTAAGAAATCTCCTCATCCTTTTCTTTATTACAGTACTATTGTGTACTCATTTGTGCATGTAACACACACGAAACATGAATGTTTTATTATACCTGACAGAGGTCCAGTTTTTCGGCGATAACCAAGGGAGTGCAACCAACACTGAAGTATTTGCATGGCAGCAGGGTGTGAACTTGACAGAGAAGAGAGTGCGCTGCAGGAGCATCGGATTCCTTCAGTTTTCTTTGTGCTTCAAGCAACATGCCCTCAGCTCTGCTCACCTTAAAACACACAGGATGGAGTGCAAAAACACTGAATGTAGGATCCCATTTCTGTTTGAATCAATTTGGGCTAAAGCCCTTCTGTGTAGCGTTTGCATTTTGTGAGTTCATGCCAGATTGAAATGTTTTCAATGTTGAAAGAAAAAAAAGCTTAGTTCCCATAAGACAAAACCTGCACGACTAAATTATTTTGAACATTTTCAAAAATATGTAGCTTCAGTGATGATGACTGTATTGTCTTTGGAGTTAACCAGTACATTTTATTTGCGTTTCACTGTTTTTGCCATGTTTATTTGTTATTAAATCAATGGTAACAAATAACATGTGAAAAACACTCAAAATAATTGATTCTAACATCTCTGGAAATTAAATGTTGCTTGCTTAGCCTATTTTAGTGTCAGGGTGTAATTTATATGTATGGCTTCTCAAACACTGATGTCATATTGACATTAATATCAGGCATATTAATTTATGTTGGAATAAACCTGATGTCACTGAAGGCCCAGGGCTGAAATGCATGACCCACCACCGAGATACCTGGTACCCGCCTATCCCTAGTGATTGCAACAACTGAACTATAATTTATTTTAAAAAAAAGTACCTTACGTTCTATTGAGTGTTAACAAAAACACATCTGAGGTCTGCTGGAAAAGCTCAAGGAGTAGTGTCACAAAATATTATTTCAAGTCCTGACTACAAATTCAGAGATGTCCCCTTCAATGCGGGCTAGACAATCAACCAGCATGTCTACAGCAGAGATCAAGGGGTGTTTGCATTCTTGCAATTCCATGAAAAGAAGCCAGACTTGTGGCAGGAATACTCATGGCTGCTTTATCATGACAACGCAGGCTCACAGCGCTTTAAGCAAATTCCTGTCTGAGAAAAATATCGCCATGCCGGAACAACCTCCCTACTTAAATTTTTTTTTCTCTTTTTCAAACTCATGGGGGTCATCAAGGGGACCCGTTTTGAAGATATGGATGACATCAAGATGGCATGACGACGAAGCTCTGGAGAATCCTGGAGGAATCCTTCCAAGAATGCATAAAGGCGAGGTCAGAGAATGCTGCAAAAGTACATTACATTCCGGGGGGGATAACTTCAAAGAGGAGGACCTTGTACTTTGTAGTTTGAATTTCAAACCCATCTTTTATGAAACTACTGCTGGAACTTTTCTGAAATGTCATACCTGTATATAAGATTTATTGAAGACTTCTACTATAAGTAGTCAATAGTCAACATCTTTTCTGGGGAGTGACAAACTACATTCTGCATTATGGTAAAAACAAGAAAGCCTTACATCATTGAGGCTGATTTTGTTAACAGGCACTTTGAGGAGGTTGTCAAGACGACCCAGGGCCTCAGTCCACAGCAGCTCCACAAAAACGGCAATGTCTTGAGACAACACTCCGGCATTCAGCTTCTCCTCCAGCAGCAGCTGCCATTTGAACAAGGTACATATCAATCAGTGGCATAATAGTGACAGAGAATATTTGTCAGATGGTTGAGTAACCCTGTGACATCTGCAGGACTCTTTTCAGACTCTGTTGGAGCATCCTCTGCACTTTGCTTGACATCAGTCAATTCATCTGTGAATGCTAGTGAAGTATGCCATGGCCATTTATTCCTGTGAAGCCTAGTAATCCTTCCTAGACAGACACTTTTAGCACATGAGTGTGCCCAGTAATATATGTGAACATGAAGCATATATATACAGTGGACCCCCGGTTTACGAACTCCCTCTCTTACGAACTTTTCGACTTACGAGCGTGGACCGCGGCGTTTTTTGTCCCCCTCTTACGCACAAACCTTTTGTCTTACGAACAATCCGACATGCTGGTTAATATGTTTGTACAATTATTTTCGCTTTGCTGCATCAACGAAACTAAATGATCACGCTTGTCACGGCAACGCTGAACGCTATTGCTCTTACAATGTCACAGTCACTGTCTCAGTCACGGAGTCAGTCACGGAGATGCCGATATGCTATTGGTCGATTAAGGTCACAGTCCCGGTCTCACTCACGGAGATGCGGATATACTATTGGCCGGCGTCACGTCAATCACAGAAATGCCGATATGCTTGGCCGAACGCCTTCATCTAGCTCAGTGTTTCCCAACCTTTTGATCACTGCGGCACATTTAAAGCATTGAGGGTGCTATCCGCGGCACAGTCAATGCTGTAAATGTATACAGCGGACCGGGGGGGCTGTCCGCGGCACAGTCAATGCCGACAGCGGACCGGGGGGATAATTTCCCGCGGCACAACTGACAATATCTGTGTTGCGGCACATGGCGGTTGAAAAACATGGATCTAGCTTGATGGCACAGCTGGTCGGTGTGTTGTGAAGACTTTGCAAACTTTATCTGTTAGACGTGGCTGCTAAAATTGCTAGTGGCGGTAGACGGAGAGGGTTCTTCTATTATGGATTAAAGAGAAGGAAATCGCCGGTGATATGTTCTAGTTTGAGAAAAGTTCCCGTTTAAGAAAATAAATAAATTCTGCGGGTTGGTCTCTGCTCCCCTCCACCTCCACCCAGCTCAAGTCACGTCGCCCCAAAGGTAAATGTCATTTTTCCTTTGTATAGTTATGTTATTTAATTTAACTGTACAGTAGGTTATGTTACTCATTTTTAATATTTGTATAAAGTTGTGATGTTTTTACCTAAGGTTTTTGCACGCGTTGTACGCATTCACTAATTAACATAGGTTTGGATTGCCCGTCATACGAGCAGTTTGAGTTACGAGAGTAGCCGCTGAACGGATTAAGTTCGTAACACGGGGGCCCACTGTATATTTTTTGTCTTACCTTACAAAAACGTTATCATTATGAAGTCTGAGACTTTTGTTTTCCCTAGATTGCTATAATACATGATAATTAAATTGCATCCATACTTAAACATACCTGACAGGACAACCAAAAATAAAATTTGTAGTCAATGATAACTTTCAATTAATACTGTACATTACAACCTCAATGATTATATTCGGATCGATGGTTTTGTGTGGATTTGTGAAAGCAGTGACCTTTTATAAGAATAAAATGGTATGTTATTGGGTTACATCATCTGAGGGTATAATGACAAAATTAAGGATACACCAATCCCTCAAAATAACCTGTAATTTGTGGCGTGACTCAATATGGTTGGTTATAAATGGATCCAGCCATCCATTTTTTATAGCCGCTTTCCCTCACAAGGGCCACAGGCTGGCTGGTGCCCATCCCAGCTGACTTTGGGCAGTAGGCAGGGGACACCCTGATCTGGTTGCCAGTCAACTGCAGGGCAAAGAGGGCCGAACAACCATTCCCGCACCCAATCACACCTAAGGACAATTTAGTGTGTCCAGTACACCTACATACCATGCACGTTTTTTTGGCAAGTGGAAGGAAGCCAGAGAGCCCGGAGAGAACGCACACGTGCTCGGGGAGAACACGCGAACGCCACACAGGAAGGCCAGAGCTAGTTGGAGACTTGGGTCCCTTAACTGTGAGGCGGACATGCTAACCACTGCGCCACCCTGTTATAAATGGACATCTAATTTTATTACAAGAGACCTTGACCGAAGGTGCGTGCTGTGCTTCTCAAATTGGGTGTGTTTTACTATGCTTGTTGAGGGCGATGTGTGTGACCCTAGGAAACACACTCAATTCATTTATTTGCCATTTCAGAACACAAAGAGGAATTACACATCCACTACAGTTGGTGGCAGTCGGACTATGTAAAGTGTGTATGGTGCACTCTAAATTTCTGAGGGGCAACACTGAATTTCCGCATGACTTGAGTGCAACAGTGCACACTTGGAACGTCTTTCTGAATGTGTCCTCTTCATCGGTGCCGGAGGCCACGTGACAATGGTTCCGCAATGAAAAAGAGAAAGATGAGTTTTGAGTGCAAAGACTGTTGTCACTTAATTCCTTTTTTAAGAATACACCATGTTTTACAATCCACGTGTTGATGCCCTTACATAAACCCAGAGCGAAAAAGAAGTTGTGTTCACGACAAATAATCATAAAGACAAATGTTGGCCTGCACCACCATCCTGTAAGTGTTTTTGTTTCATTTTATGAACCTAGGAGGACCTGGATGAAGTGGTTGAGGAGCGGGAAGTCTGGAATCCCCTTCTCAAGCTTCTGCCCCTGCCACCTGACGCCAGATAAGCAATAGATAGTAGATGGATGGATAATCTCAAAGAGGATACAATGTTATGCAGCGGTGTCCTCATAAAAAATTCATTAACAGATTATACTATTTCTGGTTGCCGCAGAAAATTGGGGGGCTTGGCCAAGTCAATAAGTGTGGACCCAAACAACCTACAATAAGTGGCATATATTGTGTTTTGGTGCTAATTGGCAAATGTTGCAGACAAACCGACTTGCAAATAGAAGATTTACTGACTTACGAACTACCTTGAGGTGAAATTACGCGGCCAAAAATAAAGCATAATTGTTTATTGAGACAAAATCATTGATTCAAATGTTTATGTTGTTCATAGTGGAACATTTTATGCTGATTATGTCTATGGGGTTTCACAAAACAGGAGTGACCAAGTGTATCATTATGACAACTACGAACCCAACTAGGTAACAGAGACAGTTTTGCTCAGGGCAGCGTGTGTGTCCCTTCACAATAAATTTTATGTTACTCATAATCTTGCTAGTAATACCTCTGATACACAGAGGAAGCGCGTGATGGTTTATGGTATAATAATCTTTTATGTCTCAGTGGCGCCCTCTAGGGACTAATTGGTTGCTACTGTTTACATAATTACTTGAATATTTGTGTTTTAAGCTGTGAGGAGGGGATGGAAAACCTGCTGCAGGGCCTTCGAGCCAAAATTCTGATCCTGCGAGGGGATGCCGGTCCATTGTTCCAGACCCGAAGCCAGCAGCGTGTCAGTCAGTGTCTGGAAGACCTCCACAGCCTGCTCCGAGGTCGAGGGGAACATCACCATGTCACTGGGTAGGGTCTGCTGTTCGCACAAAAACCACCTGCATTACATTTGACCAATATTTCCATACTCTTAAAGAAGACTTATTTGACTCACGTCCTTCCAGTAGCGAATTACGCGGTACTGCTGCCTCTTCTTTCCTTTGGCACTCTGCAGCTCCAGCACGCACCAACTTCTGCTGTCATCCTACACAGATGAGTACATTATAACACATTATTACCTCTGACAAGTAAGACACAAAGATGTGGCGCCTCACAGTCACCTTATAAAAGATGGAATACTTAGCCACATTGAAGTCATCTGGATATATGGGAAGATTTTCATCCTGTTCTGTATAAATCCTGTGAAAAGCCACAGCAGAAATGCCATGATAAGTATTTTCATTGAAGTAATACAGGAGTCCATTCTGAAGAGGTTTTAGCGAGATAAGCCCAGTAGTCTATAGCAGATGGCAGTGATGTGCAATTTGAGAGAACAGTCCTCATATAAAAAGGCACGCAACAACCAGGACATTTATATTAACTTTGCAAACAAAAGCATATTGTTCACAGTACTGTACAGTACATTAGCAGTTCTCAAAAGGGGGATATGAGTACCCCTGGAGGTTTGGTTTTGCACATAAATGCTTGTTTGTCAATTTGTGTTATGTGACTGGTGAGCCAAAAAGAATCGAAAAATGCTGCTGTGGTGTTACAACAAACTACATAGTATTTTCATCATCTTGATAGACTTTGAAATAGAAGGTTAATCTACAGTGGATATAGAAGAGTCCACACCCCCATTGAAATGGCAGGCTTCTGTGATATAAAAAAAATATATAAAGCAGATTAATTACTGTTTATATAAGCAGATTAATTACTGTTTATATGCTATATAGTATGATACTGTATATTACATTTAATGGATTATTGAATTATTATTAGCTAATTAATTCATAAACCTAGCTGCTTATCCTCATCAGGGTTGCCTGCTTGCTGGTGCCTATCCCAGCCGTCTTCGGACAGTAGGTAGAGACACCTTGGACTGGTCACTAGCAAATCGCAGGACGATACTTTCTTTACTGTATAAAACTAAAGGGAGACCCTGGGGCCTGGGCATGCCCTGAATTGTGTTTGAATTTTACAACAAAGATGTAACTTTTCTGAAATAACTATAAATACAACTAAAAAAAACACAATCAAAATGACACAAAGTAAAATTTTGTTCAATAAACATATATTTAAAGACATGGTGTTTTATCATATATATATATATTTTTTAATATTATACAGAAATGTTTCTGTCTCATGAAAATGAATATTGAATGTTATTGGCATCTTTGATGACTAATAATTGGTATTGGCCCTGGGGGTATTTAGTTTCTAATCAAATAGCCTAGGAGTATTAAGCCAGGTTTTTACTGGTAAAATCATTAAGATAGACATGTTTACATGCATTTAAAAGTGCAGGTGAACACTGTGCATCGGTGGGTACCTATAATGTGTAGTGACAATAGTACCAGCCACTTTCACAATTGCAGCAAAGAACCGTGGCTTCAAAACATAAATTAATTATGTGAATAGGGCGAAGAGAACCAGAGCCCATGAGTCCACAGGTTAATTATGCTGTGTTACTGGTTCTTTTACTGTACCTAATTTATTCTGATAATCCAACAATTTTCTGTGCCCAAGCATTATACAATTTACATACCTGGACTTGCCCAGTATGCTTTCACTTTTATCTAGAATGGAGGTTTCCTCCTTGGAAGGCTTGACTACAGCTCCGCTCACTGCAAATACAAACACAGTCACGCACTCACAGTTAGTCACGATACAGCAGTGTCATTTGCTTTGTGGCAGCCTGGAGGAAGAGGGAATCCACACCCATAACAATGTACTTCCAAAGAAATGTGGCTTTAAGCTCCGACACACACCTGATCTGCAGCCTCACAATCTTTTTGCGGCACCAGTTTGTCGTTAGAAACCTTTGCATGACCTCGAGCCGTCTGTGTCGAGCCGAGTGAGCCTAACGCAGACGCTTTATCAACAGGCCAATACATCAGCCAAGAGAGAGCACAACTCTTTGATTCGTGTCGGCACCACGAGCAAATGAAGGCCGTGATCGACAAGCGCCAAGAGCCAAGAGCCAAGAGTCGCTTGGCTGAAACTGGGTGGGTGTTGGATCTGATTCAATCTGTCTGCACTGTGTAAACAGAGGAGAGTGCACATGCTGCATTGGCTGTTTTTCCATTAGTCCTCACGTCTGCGCCTCATATTTATGGCACTCTATCTGCACTGCTTGTGGGCATATATCAAGGTGGGATTTGTGCAAGCAAAACCTAAATCTTTTACAGTTTTTCCACCCAACTACACCCATATACCATATATTCCATCCTGCAGCTTCCTTTCTCCTGCCAACAAACTATGGCTGGGGGATGTGGCCTCAATAGAAAAAAAAAAAACTTTTTTTTCTTTTTAACTCAAATTTGATTTTTTTTTCCATCTTCATAACGGAGATTATATTAAAGGCAATGTTCAAAACTAAAAAAGATTATTTTCAGGAGATTCTCATTTATCATACACCGTTTGCACCGACCATTGAAGTGAATCAATATGTGGCTAATGAAATAAACTGGCAACTTCACTTTGACAATGTTTAGTACAATTGACTCAGTGATTGCCCTGTATGGAGCTTCTGTCTTGTCAAACTAAAGCTTTTCCTTTTATGTCACACACAGTGCAATACTTACTTCAAATGCCTCAACTTAAATATTGAAATCATAAAAGTCGTGCTTCTCGATTTAGTTTGAACATGCACCAGCAAGTCTGCGACCACTGTGAGGATAAGCGGCTCTCGAAAATGGATAGATGGATGTTCTAAACCATGGGTGTCAAACTCCAGGCCCGGGGGCCAGATCCGGCCCGCCACATCATTTCATGCGGCCCGCGTGAACGCCCATTCCAATTCAAGTTTCCGGTCAAAATATCACATTTGTATGTCAATTTGCACTTTTTTCCCCTCACCCTCTCTCTGATTTCAAAACTATTTGGAAGTGTGACAAATACATCCAAAATGTATTTTATCACAGTCATCCCGGCCCTCTGACAGAAACTGTAACTGCAACGTGGCCCTCGATAAGAATGAGTTTGACACCCCTGTAATTTAAACATACTTTGCAGCAGACTGTTTCTCATTGTCTGATGCTGCAAAGCCAAACCAATTCCAATTGACTGATTGCCTCAGTTTGCTGCCATAGCGTCCTCAAGAGCTGGTGTCCTGGATGTTTTGTATGTCTTCTAGTTGTAACACACCTGATTCAAATGTGCAGAAAATGAGCAAGCTCTTCAGAAGCTGGATGACAATCTTGAACATTTGGATCAGGTGTCTTGTGTCATGGAGACATTTAAAACATCCAGAACACAGGCCTTCAAGGAACAGGACTGAAGACCTCTGCTCTACAAGAAGTACATGTCTCCAGGCTCCAGTAACCACTATAGGGGAAAGAAGATGATTTTGTGAAGAAGAAAAAGAAATCAATGTCAAAAAAAAAGAATATATCAACTAAACTGAAGAATCACATTCACATTTCAGCTCCAGACAATCAATAAGAAACAGTCTGAAAAAAATATGGTGGAACTTGCTTGTCAAAGTGCCTTTGTGTATCACTAAGCATATCTTGTCTGTGTTCAATTTTATTGTTGATTTTACCTCTAGTGTTGTCATGTAATACAGCCTGTATTACATGACAACACTAAGTTTAATCGAAACAGTGACTCAGTTCTTAAGAATTTACCTTTTATACTGTCCACGACCAAAATTGAACTGTGAATAGCTGTCAAAAAATCTGTGTGAATACAGTATGAACATTTACCTTATCAGGCATAAAAAACAAAAAGTTCAGTGGTTTGTATAAAGTGTGGCTTAGTAATAGGGTGGTGGTCTCCCATCTGATTGACTGTGAGTTTGATCCTCGACCATGTCAAAGTGTCCTTGAGCAAGACAATGAAGCCCCAGTTTCTCCTGATGCCGTGGCAACAGTACGTACTGTAAATAACTAGTTAATCTAAAGCAGTGGTCCCCAACCTTTTGATCACCACGGAACGGTCAACGCCTTACATTTATATTGTGGACCGTGGGGTCTGCTCTAAGAGCCACATCATCCTTCTCACTATGTATGTAATATATGAAATATCAAAAGCGGCCAGAGGCGGCGCCAGAAGTTTTCAATGTCTCAATCTCGCCGTGGCCGAGACCGTGCTAAATATTGTGCTGACAATGCTGCCCTATCTTTAGCTTAGCACAGTAACTACTGTGAGTTTGATCCTCGACCATGTCAAAGTATCCTTAAGCAAGACAATGAAGCCCCAGTTTCTCCTGATGCCGTGGCAACAGTACGTACTGTAAATAACTAGTTAGTCTAAAGTAGTGGTCCCCAACCTTTTGATCACCACGGACCGGTCAACGCCTTACATTTATATTGTGGATCGGGGGGAGGGGGTCTGCCCTAAGAGCCACATCATCCTTCTTACTATGTATGTAATATATGAAATATCAACAGCGGCCAAAGGCGGCGCCAGAAGTTTTCAATGTCGCAATCTTGCCGTGGCCGAGACCGTGCTAAATATTGTGCTGACAATGCTGCGCTATCGTTAGCTTAGCACAGTAACTACGGTTCAACAGCTGTGAAGTGAAGCAAACCAGTTACTCCAAGTTCTCGCTTCTGTCTTTCTACAAGCCAGGTGAGGGCTCTTGCTTGACTCTGTTTTGTATTGAAAGCTCAGCTGGCCCTGTTGGTTCGCTCCCGGTGACCGCAAAGTGGCCGCCATGATTCATTCCTGCCCCCTGCGTGACCCGTTGAATGTTCCCGAAGTTGATTGGCTGTCGCGACGCGAAATGAGGAAAAAGTAAAAAATTAACTTCACGCGAAAAGGCAAAATTTCGCTTCTCGTGACCGCGCGCGGCCATTCGCATCGCTCCATTCGCGTCCATAGCATCGCCCGACGTGCATTCGCGCCCAGTCACGCGAACTCCATTGACTACAATTCAAAACTCCCCGCTTTTTCGCCTCGTTACGGTTCGGTGTGCACGTACCATTAAACTAAATCATCTCCAAAACATTATTTCGAGTGCAGCCCACGCGGCCCGGTACCAGTTGATCCACGGACCGCGGACTGGGGGTTGGGGACCACTGGTCTAAAGCACTTTGAGAACCAAAGGTAGAAAGGCTCTATTTGTCTTGTCACTTAGTTAATAGTACATGAAGCACGCTCTTCAGTTAAGGTCAAGTGCCTTTACATACAAATGAGCCAATCAGCTGACCTTCTTTATGTCACCCAATGAGCAGATAAAAATTGAGTACCGGTAGTAAGAAGCCCTTATCAAAAAAAAAAAAAAAAAAAGCTATGTGGTGAACATAATTTACTTGTGGTGAATTACATACAGTATTTAATAGAATCACATAATCCATCCATCAGCTACCATTTTATCCGGGGGCAGCAGCTTGAGCAGGGAAGCCCAGACTTCCCTCTCTCCGGCTACTTCGTCCAGTCTTGGGGCCTCCTCCAGGTATGACATGCCCGGAACACCTTAACAGGGAGGCGTCAGGGAGGCATTTTAACCAGATGCCTTAACCACCTCGACTGTATCCTTTTAATGCGGAGGAGCAGCGGCTCGACACTGAGACCCTCCCAGATGACCGAGCTTCGGAGGAAACTCATTTCGGCCGCTTGTATCCGCGATATTGTTCTTTCGGTCATGACTCACAACTCGTGACCATAGGTGAGAGCAGAAACATAGAATAACCTTCACCTTTCGGCTCACCTCTCTCTTCATGCGACAGACCAGCCCGCAATAACGGCATATAATGTCGATGTACAAGACTGTAAGATACATAAACTTCTCTACTTGGGGCAGGACATCATCACCAACCCAGAGAGGGCATTCCACCCTTTTTTTTAGGACGTAATGATGAAATAATCTGATCTGGAAAGCACCCATGAACGGCGTATGACTCGATCCAAGCAGCTGGAACTAAATGTTCATCTTATATGGCTGCAAACTAAATTTTACCTTCATCTTTGAAAGGACTTAGTTTTGTTGAGGAAGGAAGAATGTGAGAGGACGCATCAATGGAAGGGATGTCAATCTTGTAGTCATCCACAGGCAGAAGGATGCCTCTTTGCAAACAACTGTGCACATAATCCAACGCCACCACTGGCGTTTGGAACCTGCAGATGCTGCGCAGCCTGTTCGGGGTAAGGTGTGAAATGTTGCTGACTACGACGAAGGAGCACTGTGAATGAGGCAAAAAATTGAGTGTTAGTAATGGTGCTTTACACATTGAAAATAGGTGGGTGATGCCAATTTTTTTTTTTTTTTTCCCTGAAAATTAGTGTGTACAGTAATTGCCCACCTATTTGTTTATACATTTACCTAGGCCTATTCTTTTGGAATTTTGATGATACTGTATTCTTATCAAGTTACAAGATGGCAAAATAGAGTGCCAAAGCTCTTTCTTAATAGAAATTTGTTCATATGTTTACTAGATTTTCTGTAGTAATATCAATGAATTTACCCCATCCCCACAGGGAGTAACCACTGCGTTAATCAGTCACAAAAAGAATTATTTTATATTATTATTTGTAGTCGTTGTATGAGGAAGTAAGAAGAGGAAAGGGCTTCAATGCATGTTTTTTTTTTTTTTTTTTGACAATGGGGGATTTTTTTCACACATGCAGGTTTCGTTGTCGAGGAGTTTTACTGTATATCTTTGCATGGAAAGCCAAGCAGCAAACTATATCTAGCTCAGCTCGCTATTACTAGGGGAAAGTCCGAGCTTATATTCAGGATCTTCTTTTCTCGGTCGTGACCGATAAATTGTTGAGACCATAGGTGAGAGTAGAAACGTAGATCGGCTGGTAAATGTAAAGCTTTCCCTTTGGGCTCAGCCAGACAGATACTGACAAAAACCACTATTCATAACTACAGTTCCATCCGCAGGTGAAATATTGACTACAAATACTGATTGTCCAGTTGTGTGCTCTCGAACACAATTTTTTTGCCACTTGTATATTTTGTATATTAAAGTAAAGATGTATAACTAATAATAAATGAATCATTGCTGTTTAGTTGGCTGATCCAGTGAAACCCCGCTGCCCCACCCCCAACCCTGGAATGTAAATGAAAGTAAAAAAACATGTAAACCTCTCCACAAGGTAGGGTGAATACACGCCCACCCTTTTGTGGAGAGGTTTACATGTTTTTTTACTTTCATTTACATTCCAGGGTTGGGGGTGGGGCAGCGGGGTTTCACTGGATCAGCCAACTAAACAGCAATGATTCATTTATTATTAGTTATACATCTTTACTTTAATATACAAAATATACAAGTGGCAAAAAAATTGTGTTCGAGAGCACACAACTGGACAATCAGTATTTGTAGTCAATATTTCACCTGCGGATGGAACTGTAGTTATGAATAGTGGTTTTTGTCAGTATCTGTCTGGCTGAGCCCAAAGGGAAAGCTTTACATTTACCAGCCGATCTACGTTTCTACTCTCACCTATGGTCTCAACAATTTATCGGTCACGACCGAGAAAAGAAGATCCTGAATATAAGCTCGGACTTTCCCTTAGTAATAGCGAGCTGAGCTAGATATAGTTTGCTGCTTGGCTTTCCATGCAAAGATATACAGTAAAACTCCTCGACAACGAAACCTGCATGTGTGAAAAAAATCCCCCATTGTCAAAAAAAAAAAAAAAAACATGCATTGAAGCCCTTTCCTCTTCTTACTTCCTCATACAACGAAAAAAAAACTCTGTTGCATAATACAAAATGTTTTTTTTTTTTTTACTGCATTTGCGTTGCACTGAAATTCTCTGTGAAAAAAAAGCCTGCAGCAAAACTCTAGATAAATAGGAAGTAGATCTCCAACAGTTTGGTGAATGTAGGCTTTGCTCCTCTCTGGCTGTTGACAACAACGTGTGCTGGGGTGCGTTTAGTGAATTACACGGCATGTCCCTGTGGGTTTCAATCTACTCCCGCCCCAACTCACGCTTTTACTCCCACAGTGATGTGCCGTGTTAGTCATCAAACGCACCAACAGCAAAGGCACACACATTGTTGATGCAGTAGGCGCATGCAAACATTGTCGAGGCATAGACACAATGGAGCAGACGTTCACCAGACCGTTGGGAATCTCTTACCTAGATTTCTTTCAAAATAAAATGGTAAAAGGTTATGTTACTTCTCACTTACTGTACAGTGTATTAGGTTTAATCATTTAAGATTCAAGCAAATATTTGTACTGCAATAATATTTGTCTTAAATAACATGTATGTATGTAAATTAAAAAGATGATTTATATGTAAACAAAGCTGGAGATAATCAAAAAATATGAAGAACGCTAAGATAGCCTAGCGTAGACTACCCTTACTAGGGAATATAGCCATAACAAGCATCACTCAAAGGTAAATAAATTCTTTATATATTTTCTATTTATGGTGTTATTTAATGTTATGCATGTATATTATATATAAGTAGCACTTACTATACTATTTTGACACAATTTTTTATTATGTATGTACATTTTTTATATTTTTACATGGGGTTTTACACGCATTAGCTAATTAACATAAGTTTGGATTGTCCTCCATACACCGAATTCGCATTACAATCCCAACCGCGGAATGGATTAACCTCATAAACCAGGGGCCCAGTCTATATATATTTTGGGTGGGGGTGCTACTCTCCTGAATGTGGTTCCCACCAGGAGTTGTTTATAGTATTTAGATCACGGATGTATTTATTATTTTATTATTTATTTTATTTATTTTAACCATCGAATAAGGAATAGTTCCTCCACCATGTTGTCTGCTCGTAAAGAAATTCCGGAAGACACGTGTTGCTAAAAATACGTTCCTTGTGGACTCTGCGCGGAGGGGCATGGTTGCCGAAATCACGTCATTTGATGCATGGATCATTTCATTCATGTTCGTGTCAAGCTTAAACCAAGCTTAACACTTGAAAACAGGTTCAAAGTAATAAAGATGAAAGATGGATGAAGCAAAGTGAAATACATTATGCAAGAAATTGATGTAACGATGAAAATGAAAGCTTATTGTAGATTTGGCAGTTTCTTACTCTGTTTTTTTTTTTTTTTTAATGTTGGATGGTTTTTTTTTTTAACTTCAGTCAGATTGTAGATTCCACAACAAGTTTGTTATGTTTACGTCCGAGACATAGATTTGCTATTGTGAAAAGTCCCCCGTTGTGAAAAATTTCTGGCTGCAAATATGATTTCTTTATCGAGGCGTTCTACTGTTGGTTCAAGGTACACCAATATGTACATTGTACTGCTGAACAAGAGTGATCTACAGTTGTGTTCATAGGTTACATACTTATTTTAATAGAGTAATGTAGTTAGTTATAAATAATCATTCATTTTGAACGTGACCCCTGCAACACTTTCTAACAAAGCTAGGACTGGGACATTAAAAGACTGTGAAAGTTGAGAAAAAGTTAAAAACACCTGTCCGAAACATTCCATAAGTGAAGAGGTTAGGTGAAAACAAGTGAGTTTCATGGTTGAGTATAGAACAGGCATGTCCAAAGCCGGTCCTCAAGAGCCACTATCCTGCATGTTTTTGACATTTCCATCGTACAAATAAACATTTGAATCAGGTGTGTTAGAGGACAGAAACCTCAAAAACATGCAGGATAGGAGGCCCTCGAGGACCGACTTTGGACATGCCTGGTATAGAAGGAACATCCAAGAAAGGCTCAGCAAGGCAAGGTTCAACAACTGTGTAAATACAATCCAATCATAAAAGAAAAATGTCTCTCACTTTACACTTTACACATAGTTATTGTTTTCAAAAGATTAAAAGAATGTCTAGAAATTTCTGCATTAAACGGCAAACCTGAAAACCAACACCGGGGGCCCTATGTTTGTGCAGAATGCAAGTCTAGAGCAAAGTGCACTTTAAATCTGCATATGAATGAAGTTTTCTCACTTATGGTATTTTCCAAGGCTTTGCACAGAATAAGGCATAACACGGTTTGTCTTATTGAGGGCCATGGAGGAACGGAACGAGACAAGCCTGGTGTTATCCCTCATTTACATTAAAAAATTAGGGCATGTAAAGCCTAAGAGGACTTTAACGTAGCGGGAATAGAAACAGACTCGCTGGTCCGTGTGTGACATTGGCGTGCCCACATCGAGGTAATTTCTAGGATCTCCTCGTGTGGATGATGTCATTGGTGAGTGCAGTTGAGAGACCGCCTGGCAAACGCAACCGTACCCCTCTCACAATAGTTGTCCCGACTGGTCACGACATGCTATTACAAGATAGAAATGATAATGATTATTTTTTGTTTCTCCACAATTGATTCATATGATAATTCAGGGGGACTGTACTACCTTGTATTTGAACTGAGACTGTGTGTGATTCAAGGTTGCTATTAAATTATATTTGAAGTGAATAATGATTAGACTGATTAACATGTTTGCCTCACAGTGCAGAGTTCGCAGATTCACTTCCGGTTCCTGCCGACTTGTGTGGGGCTTGCATGTTCTCCCTGTGTCTGAGTGGGTTATTTCCGGGTACTTCAGTTTCCTGGTATACCTGGTAGGTATATTGGTCACTCTAAATAGCCCTTGAGTGTGCTTGTGGTTGTGCATGGGTTTTTGTCAGTGTGTGCTCTGTGATTGGCTGGCATCCATTTCAGTGTGTTCCCAGCATACTGCACGAAGACAGCTGGGATAGACTCCAGCATGCCTGCGACACTTGTGAGTAAAAGTTGGAAGGCTGGATATATAGACAGATGGACCGATGGATGGATAGATGGTAATAATTATTACATGTTCAGGGACATTATTTTGATAATAAAACAGACAGATTGTTTCATGCTGTTGTAACACTTATGAATGAAATACAATTCAATCTACGACACAATAAGGACCACAGAATCTGCCTACAAGCGCCACCGTCTAATTCACCAAAATTGCATTTACAAAACTTGCGCTACAAAAGAAACACCCACCTTTTAGGTAGTCTAAAATGTAATCTGCTTTTTTGTAGCAAAATTAGCACTGCATGTCTGCCGGAATGCCCAGCGAGGTGTAGCCTGTCAACCAAATTCACAAGCAGACTAAACGAGACTTGCACTGGCCCGAAAATTAGCAATAACATATTTGTCATGGGAAATTGGACAAGTTCCAAAAATATGAAATATGTGAACCTCTTCTTGACATTGTGAGACTTCAGATGTAATTTTGTGAAGTGTAATAGTTTTTTTTTTTAATTAAAACAAAAAGTAGCATTAAAAAAATTAATTAAGGAATAAACTTTCTTCCTGTAGTTGGTTGGGTATTTGCATTTATACATATAACTGATGTAATTCTTGCTTGCTAAATGACATTTTAGTTAATTTATAGAGTTTTATAAGAACACGTTGAATTTGCTGTTTGTATGGTCGAAAAAATATCGATTTTTTTTTTCATTAATTAATAACCTAAACAAAACAACAATCAAAACGGGGGGACAGTAGTTATGCAGTTATGCACAGTAGAACACCGGTCTTACTTGTTTGGTGACAACAAAACAAAGGCTTCCTCCGTTTTCCGTCACTGACAACTTCAGACTTCTCCTCTGCTTAAACGGCAAGTTCTTCAGGTCCAAAAGCACAGAGCAGTTGTCAAATACAGCCATGTCTGTAAAAAGACACTCCTAAAGTCAATGCGTCCGCCTGGGTTTCATCAACGCACTAAAACAATGCGCTCCATACGACAAACATACCTATTTAAAACTAGTCTTAGCAACTAATAACAACTCGACATGCATCCTGTATTTGATTAAAACACAAGACAAGCATGATTAAATTCACCATATTCACCACACATCTGCCCACGAACAAATACTAAACATCTTTAATAATTTGGCACCGTACAAAATACAGCTCAAATAACAAGGAAGTATAGTAACACTACGAAGAAACCTGACTTTCATGTTAGCAACCTACTGGCGATTCTGATTTTATTGCAAACAACGTTACAAAGAACAGTAATAATCTATCATGCCAATACGTACTGTAGGAAATAAAGGTATTTCACAAACATAACAGATAAATCAGAAAAGGTAAACGGGGGGATCCCGTAAAAAGGAAAACGACGCTTAAATTTAGAACCGAGAATAAACATATGCGTCATCAGTACACAACGATTCCGCTAAGAAATTTTTAAAAACTTTCGAAATTTACACTGACCTGTCAATCTTGTTTTTTGTGTCAGCCTACTATGAACCGAAACCAATATCTTTCTAAAAGGAAAAAAGCTTCCGGTGCGATTTCAAAACAAAGCTCTGTAATAAATAAATAAATAAATCACCAGTGGCTTTTGATGAAACAATTCACAACATAATCATTTAATTCATACCATAATTATCAAATGTATTTAAAGTAGCAGGTCTTATCCTGTTTCTTCCGTGTTATGAGCATACAAAGTCCAAATACAATTAAGTTTACACGTTGTCCAAAATGTAAATAAAAATACATACAGTGATATAAAAATCCTTTCCTCAGTCATGAGTGTTGAGAGAAAAATTATGTAACAGCGTTTTTTTTTTTTTTTAACCGTTACAAGCACAGTTATAGTTTCATTTCAATTCCAAAATGAAAGAGTATTTGCAAAACGTGAATTTTACTTTGTACATTTTTCAGTATGGTAAGCATTTTTTAATTTTTTTTTTTTTTATTGAAGCACAACAAGCAAATCAGCAAAACAAGGAGCGGAAGTAATGCGCTAACGCACGAGGACTGGAATTTAAATTTACTTCTCCGGTTTATGTCTATTACCACGATCTGGCATACTAATAGGCCATTCCTTCTTCAATTCGAGGTTGCGGTGTTGACCACAATGATTGCTTCAAACGTACAACTTCAAAATAAAATCTAAGAAAAGCATTGATTTTCTTAAACAGCAGGGGTGGGCAATTTAAATGCTGAGGCTGCCTAATTTTTCATTAGTGCTAATGGGGAGGCACATAGGACCACACACTTCCTAACAAGATGCATGACAAAAATGCCATTTAAGATATTGAGAAAATACATGTATTTATATGAAAGAGTGCTTATATTTACTTGGCATGCAATAAGGAATATAATCACTGCTACTCTAACCATCCTTGTAGTAAAGGGAGGTGAAATCTAAGAATAGACTCTTAGACACAACATTTTCTACGGTATAAATCTGTGGCAGAACAAGTATTTTCTAGGAAGCTTAGCAGTTAGTACCACAGTGTTTTCTTTAACCTACTTACAGGGCCAGTGCACTATCTATTAGCCTACCCCCCCCCCCCCCCCCCCCCAAAAAAAAAAAAAAAAAGAAAAAAATCACATAGCACTTAAAAGAAAAACTGGGACATAATGAGTAAAATGAATGGTACCTCTGTCATCGGTCATTCTTCTTTATGTTTTGGTCCAGAGCAGCTAATTTTTTCTCAAAACACTCTTTTGCCATAAACAAATTCAATGTCCTTTCAGAAATCATGAAAGGGTATTGTTTTAAGAAAGTTATGTAGTAAAGTCCTGGTACAGTATATGTTGTAATTAGAAAATAAGATGTGTTTATCATGGACAATCAGTGACGAGCACAGAAGTTCATTAACCAAGCACCGCTTAGATTGAGCCATTCCTCCCAATCACGCCCCTCCAGTCTCACTGCCATTGCCCACGTGAGCAATGAAGTCCCCCATCTCAGGCTCCTTCCCTGCTAGAGCGGTGACATTCCATGTCCTAAGAGCTAGCTTCTGTAGCCGAGGATGGGTCCGCCAAGGTCCCCACCCATGGCCGCTGCCCAGCTCTCTGCACTCCAGACCCCTTTGGCCCCCCCACAGGTGGTGAAGTGTGTGTGTGTGTGTGAAGGGGGGGGGGGGGGGGGCATGTTGCCCCATGGGTGCAGGCCCAAACGCTCACCAATGACCCACACTTCCAGGCCTGACTCCAGAGGGGGGCCCCGATAACCCGCGTCTGTGCAAGGGAAAACGAGATCCAATAATGTTACTGATCATAAAGGGTCTATGAGCTGTGCTTAGTCTGGCCCTCCACCTAGGCCCTGTTTGTCATGGGAGACCCTTCCAGGGGCATAAAACCCCAGACAATGTTGCTCTACGGATCACGGGACGACTCACGGAGGGGCCATTGCAGTCTTCTAAAGGAAAGAAAAAAGGATGGATTTTATTTTCAAAGAATGACGCACTGTGCAGATGCCCTTTGGTGAGTGAAAAGGGCATTGTTTTTATTGTTTTTGTCATGTTTATGAGTTATTAAATCAATGGTAACAAAATTAAGTGTCAAAAATACAGGTTCTTAAAAATAATTGATTTTAAATGCTCTGTAAATGGTGTTGCTTGATTAACTTGTATACATAAAAGGTGATGTGATGTATATGTGCGACACTCGAGCCCTGGTGTCACATTGATGCTATTATGAGGCATATTAGACAGCCACAAATATGTCGCCATTGAAGGCCCAGGGTTGAAATCCCCACCCCGTCACCGCTCAACATGGATAAAATGAATGACGATACAGCCCTACAAATTATGCATTTATATACCAGGCAAGTACAGTATATTTGATGCAGAGTAACTTTCTAGTGCAGTTGATACAAATGAAAGAGGGTACTAAACTTTAAAATATAGTGAAATACAGGCTTATGTGGATATGATTGTGTCATCCCTTTCAGTCTCTGAAGAGAGAAGAGACAAGCTCAGAAAAGTGACAGAAACAGACCAGACCTTGAGAACACAAAAGAGACAACACCAAGAGGATGCATGAAAAAAGACCTACATGTCTGGCTGCAAGACAGGAATACTGAATGCATACAACAGAAGTGACTGTTGTGGATGGCATCATATTCAAAGTGAACAAGTCTCTCGTCAAAACCCCTGCAATGAGCAAAGAAATGTCTCAAACCATGCACAAGTAACATTTAGGAGAAGAAAAACGCAAACAGGGAGTATGAAGTCATGGGTTGGCTCTAAATTAACATCAGTTATAATACAGCATCTTGTCAAATATTTTCTGAAGACTGTCTCTGGAGAAATTATAAGACACAAAATGCAGAAACACAGAAATAATACCTTTTTAAACACTCGATCACAATCCAGAAATAATTCCTTTTAAGATAATAAAGGTGTTCAAATTTCAAATATGAAGAATTTGCTAAAAAGTGGAATTTTCACCACAACGAGTAACATTGACTTGCACAGATCTCAGTGTGGATCAGTTAAGATAAAAAGACTAAAAGAAAAAAGCTCACAAAGGAAAATTGGATTTTAAGACAATCATTAATCAACTACAGTGTTTCCAAATACATACCTGTAACCATAGGGGCACATTGCAGGGTATACACAGTATTTGGAAATATGCATGGTGTATGTGCATTGTGCAAGCATAATAATTTATTCCTACATTCAGTACCCGTGGCACAGTCGTGCCAGAATCACAACAGCCATGTGTCAACTGAGTGTCTCATTAAAACTTGGATGAAAGATGAACAAGTAAATGTTGTTCTTAGTGTCTGTTTAAAGGGGTCTTATTCAACAGAACTCCAGTTTGTTATAAGTGCATTTCAGTTGGTGCAGCCTGTGCGGCGGAACACATCAGAACACTCGGCCTTGACCCAGTGTGTGTCAACTGGTAAAGCGTTTGTCTTTCTTTCTTTATAATTTGGTTTATTTTGCCTGCATTGGATGTATTGTTTTGGATACGTTTGCGCTCTATGAAGTAACTTTACATTAGCGTTCGCCGGTTGACACTTTCTTGCTTGCTTTCTTGCTGCTACATTAATTCGAAAGTGCCTGAATGACGTGAGGGTATACTTTCAATTGTGTAATTTGGTGCTACGCACTTTGAATTCTGTCGCTTAATAAAATACGAAATGATGCCGTCAAACTATTTTCAACATACAGATAGTTGTTGTCCAAAATTTTCAAAATTACAGTTTTTTCCCCTAATCACCCAATATCAGTGTTTTACTGCCAATAGTAATCAAAAATATAGAGGTCCAAGGAATATTTACAATAATATATAATACAGTACATTTTTATTAATTTTTGTAAATTTATATCCAGTTAAATTAAAAATCTACCTTAACCCTAAACTACATTGTGTTATACTACAAATTATAGGTGCAGTAAGGTACTGTAGAAACTTACAGTATTTTCGTACATCGCTGTTGCCGGGTACATTTGTTGCCTGTAATATTTACAGGAACAAGTTTTCCAATCTGCCCTAATCTCTACGGGTGGTGGACTAGAACTAGAAAATAGTACACAGTTTTAGGTCTCCTACATCTCAAACCTTTTGGAGTCAGAGAATACTTTTAAAAAGCACATTTTCTTAGGACCCCCATTGCAAATCTTTTCACAAACAAAACAAACAAAAAAATATTTAGGCCAAGCATAAGTGCCCATTTTATTCAGCAACATATTCAGTTTGACAACTAGTATATTTGTTACGTTTCAGCTATGCTGAAGTTAAGAAAATAAAAATTGCAAATTACACCTCCTTAAAACAAACCAGTTCAATTTCCCTCAGAAAGGTAGCTAGCTTCATCTCCTTTTAGCAAACGATTGTAGACACAAAATGCATTTTGACAGATTTGAAAATGATTACATTTTTGAAAATATATTAAACTGGTTGAATTGATTGCATCATTGAAGAGTCTTGAATACACTCACAATATAATATAAAATATATTTAACATAAATATACATAGTTTTGATTAATAACGCAATGTTCTGTCCTTCCTTAGATGTCCCAATGGCTTCTACATAAGAAGACAGACAGCGAACAGCAAATGAGGGTAACTCTTCTTTAATTTGTTCCGTTAGTAGTCAGCTCTCACTCCTTTAGGCGGCGCCAAAAAACAGACTAAGCCCAACAAGGCACAAATCTGTAACTGTTGAAAGATAAACTAAATTAGTTGCATCCATCGATCCATTTTCATAGGGGTCACAGGCTTGCTGATGCCCATCCCAGCTGGCCTCAGGCAGTCGGCTGAGGACACCCTGAACTGGTTGCCAGCCAACTGCAGCGCACACAGTGATGAACAACCATTCACGCACCCAATCACACCTAAGGACAATTTTAGTATATCCATTTCACCTGCCATGTATGGTTTTAGAATGTGTGAGGAAGCCGGAGTGCACGGAGACAACCCACACGGGCTCGGAGAGAACATGCAAACTCCACACAGCAAGGCCAGAGCGAGGTTGATTTGAACTTGGGTTCCTTGGACCATAAGGCGCAGGTGCGTTTCACTGCTCCACCGAGGTACCCAAACAATTCCAAAACACCCAAATTATTTCATAGACCCCCACGAGTCAGGCCACAGACCCTCGGGAGCCCATGAACACCACTTTGAGAACCACTGTGCTAGTGAGTGCTGGCATTGTGCTGACAATTAAGAGTTGAGATACATGTTTCTGATTTCAACAAGACAGACACACAAAAAATGCAACATGTTTCTAAACTACAGACAGAATATATGAAATAATTTGGACCCTAAGTCTTCCTCTAACCTTTAATGTTAGGCTGTAGTTTGATGCTTTCATACATAAGCGTTGACCTGCACACCAGCTTAATTGCCTCGCATTCTTCAAGACAACTACGCGTAATGTATATACGGTACTTGGATGTAAAATAAATGATCCAGCATGAGTTTTAATTGCTTGTCTTTTTAACTTTGCTTTATGTGTGGACATAAATTATGTTTGTATGTGAGCGTGTTTTTACTAGGTCCTACATTAAGCGATTTCGAGGCTGAGGATGAGCTATGTTGCGGTGGCCTTGCCAAAACCAGCCCTGACCCTTTATATTCTTTAAATTCTATAGGTTTCAATGATTAATAAATATTTAGCATCTTTGAACTGTATTTCAACCTAAAAGAAAATATTTCTTTTATTGAATTATAAAATTTAGCTGATAATTTAACTTTGACTTTTATTTTAAAGTAAAATATTAAAGATGTTTTTAATTAGAAAGTTATGTCTCATTCTAGGTGCACATGTTTAGGTAGTGCGCATGAGCCTTGACTTGTGGCTGTGATGTCAATATATTAATATTATATATTATATATATATATATATATATATATATATATATATATATATATATATATATATATATATATATATATATATTAATGCTGTCAATATACTGATATATACTGAATATACTTTCGCAAATAGAATCTAGCAAAAATGAAAACAGTGATATTTATGTTCGCAATATTGGTATTTCATGCATACGGTGGAGGCTACAAGTCTGCAGTTTTATAGGCTAGCTTTGGACATATTCACATAAAATCACAAACATTCCACATTGTGCAGCAATAAACAAACTGGTGAATACTTTTTCTTCAATCTGTTACGAATTAATCTCAAAACACAAGCAGAAATTGGACTACAATCCACAGACTTCAGGAGTAAGTGATAGTGCAGTCTGTGCCCAATCAGACAGGAGGCACACTGAATGTTCCAACAAGGTTTATCGACAAGAATCACAGTTTGGAAGAAAAACTGCCAAAAAATGCCAAAAAGGTAAAGTACAACTGAGACTTGGAGCAAAAATTAAAACTGCAACCAAAAGAGAGAAATAAAATTATCCATGCAAAAAATACACACCACAGGAGAACGACAACACACGAAAAAAATTAACAGAGAAAACATACTATTAATAGGGAAAAACTCGGAATATCAAAGTATCAACAAAACCTACAGAGCAGGCGATTACTAGGTTCGCTGGCTGGATTCTCAGGGCAGATACACATGGGCTGGCGAGAAATAACCCAGCGTTGTTCTCCTGCTTCGGTCGCACTTAACAAGCCGCCGCTTCTTATTACTCGGGTCTCTGGCTTTCTGGCCAATTGCAGGGCATGTTCCTACTTCTGACGGTTAAAAATGTGTTAAAAAAGTTCAGGTCCAAAATATCCATGAAAATAATTTGATTTCTACACCACCATATGTGCACCATAAGAGATGTGACCCACTGAACCATATAGACAGCGCTAACAAATCAGTCAGGATTTCAATGGTGAGTTTGCAAAATTAAGTTTGAATGTCAGCTGTTACAATGTGTGAGGTCACATTTGAAAGTGGTTAGGGTTGGGATTTTTAAATCAAGGTCAGCATTTTAATGTACTGTAGAGTTTAAGTCTATGGTTAGGGTTTCAAAGTGCAGTATTAAAGTTTAGGGTCAGAGCCAACAGTTAGGTTGGGCAGTCATGGGGGTGCTATTAAGAAATTTGTTCAATAAATAATTATTAACACCTATGGTTATCAGCTTTGAAATTAATCCCATTATTAGTGATGAAACACACTCTGCTACTGAAAGTCTTAATAGTTCAGCGGACACAGAATCAAAACTTGTAAAGGAGACTCATGAGGAAATTGTATAGGAAAGTACCGAATTAGATGATTTTGAGAGATTATGCAGCAGAAGAATGTTTGCCTTTTAGGGCTATACAAATAAAATTTGATTGATTGATTGACATCATGTGATGTAACAATTATTTCTTAGTATGATTTTTTTTTTTTTCCTCACTGAATAAATGCGCTGGAATTTAAGTTTGTAATTTGCTACCGTAAATTTCGAAATATAAACCAATACTTTTTTCTCTCTCTTTGAACCTTGCAGTTTGTTAGTCCAGTGCGGCATCTGCATTTGTTTTTACTTGCCACCAGGGGAAAAGCTTCAATGGATTCTGTGAAATCAGACATTCACAAATAAACTCAATACATTGGGACCCTGTGTAATGAGATTAATCCGTTCCTCGGTTGGGCTCGTAGGGCGAATTCACCGTATGGCGGGCAATCCAAACCTCTGTTAAATAGCTATCGCATATATAACCCCAGGCAAAAACATCAAAATTGTACATCCATATAAAAAATTGGTAACAAAATAGTATAGTAAGTGCTACATATATATAATACACATGTATACAATCAGAAAACATCATAAATAAACCAACCAGAAAGGATTTATTTACCTTTGAGTGCCGCTTGTTATGGCCATATTCCCTAGTAAGGGTAGCCTAGGCTAGGCTAGCTTCGTATTTCTTGATCATCTCCAGCTTCGTTTCCATATACTGTATATCATCTTCATACTTCTCTCTGTAACATCATAAGCAATCTTGGGACTGGTGGCTAACCCATTCAAGTTTGAATTAAGCAGTAAAATGCACTATAAATGCGGTTTTGTAACCAGTCATGATAGAACAAAACTTTACCATTCCGCCATTTTGAAACGAGTGAGGCTGACCAATAGCAGACCAGCATATCCGTGAATAGACGCCGACCAATACCAGACCAGAATTGTAGTGACGCGTTGCACGGTGGCATTGACGGCAACAGAAAAATAGTGCAATTACCTAAAAACCCCTGCAGATAGAGACAAAACAACACACATACAGCCAACCCCATAGGGTCATGACAGTTGTTTTGGTCGCAAAAGGAAAATACATTGGGTTCAATTTCTTTAACACTTGGAGTGGTTCTGGCCTGAACACGTTTGGGGAATCTGCTTCCTGGCAATGCTGGTTGTAGATGAAAATGAAGACCTTTCGGACTCAGGCATCTTGGTTGAAAATACAGGAGAACTCCTCTACAACTAAATCATATTTGCTGCCAGAAATATTTCACAACAAGGGAATTTTCATTATAGTAAATCTATGATGATTATGATATGATTATGACTATGATTAGTCTGAAAAAGGAATACCGTGATATAAATACCGTAAACAACTCCCGGCGAGCACCATGTAGGGGAGAGATGAGAAGTCTGTTTCGATCATTTGAATCTACAAAGATTCTCTAACTCTGTTATAGAGAAGTGTAGTTTGTATGCTGTAGAGTGAATTTACTGCCACCTATAGCATGGGAGAATATTGTCTGACAGCGGGAAAAAGCTGCTCCGAGTATACAGTGCTGAATAACGCGTGCCAGTGCGTCAAGTATGAAACAAGTTATACTTTTCCTGCGGGCTTGTTTTTGCTGTACTTATTAGTACAGTAGTACTAATAGTAATAGTTTCATACTGATGTAAGAGCAGGCTCGCTTGTAAGGTCAAGATTCAAGAGTTTTATTGTCATATTCATAGTAATTCCACACATTAAAATTCTTATTCTGGATGGCATGCTCGCATGGCTTTTTGTTCTCTAAAAAAGCTCTCTAAAATTTGTCCTTGTCCACCTCTGCCAACTTGGCACCTGACCATTTGCCTAACTGTTCGGAGTGGTCAGGTGGTCAGGGGTCCAGACAGCCCCAGCTTCCCAGGGCTGCCTCTGGAGAGAGGAATGTCTTTGTTGTCTTTCATCTGATTTACACTGACAGAACTACCACAATGAGACTTCAGCAAAATACTAAATAGATAAATAAAAAATAAATGAAGGCTCATTTGTCACATTCCAAAGTACATTAGAATGTGTAGGCATGTTCAGTTTGTGTTGAAGACATGTTATTGCTGAAAACAGGCAGTTTGAGAAAACTTTTAAAAAATTCCTTGTATCATCTTTCCATGTACCAAATAAGTTTTGTTCCAACCGATGGCTTATAGCCGATATTAAATTTTATTGATTATACTTTAAATATTATGTCTTCTCTTCTCTTCTCTTCTCTTCTCTTCTCTTCTCTTCTCTTCTCTTCTCTTCTCTTCTCTTCTCTTCTCTTCTCTTCTCTTCTCTTCTCTTCTCTTCTCTTCTCTTCTCTTCTATTTGTTACTGCGGCTTATGATCAGGTGCGTCTTTTAGTCTTAAATATACAGTGCACTTCTTTTGTCAGATGATTCATTGTAGTTAAGCAACATTTAATGAGTTAATTTCATATACATAGCTGGTGGTTTGGCTCACTCTTGTACATTTACCATTCCAGGGTGTTCCAAGCCCCTCACTCTCGTCAATCGGAATAGACTCACTTCTCACCCATGACCGTGAACAGGTTAAGCCTAAGAAAATGGATTGATGCTATGGGTTTAATGTTTCACTTACCTTGACGTTCACATGAGGTGAAACTGCAAAACCTTTCAACGTTGTTATTTTTCTGGCATTGGATGTCAGGGTGTCATATTTGATTGTCAAGCTGACAACCTACAAGAATGCCCATCCATCATCTCTATGGCAGTAAACTGACACGAGCTGAGAACCATTAAGAGCAGGTGCTATTTTTCACAATGCCGCTCCATTTAAATCTATTTTTGAACAAATTGACATGTACCTCTGACGTTTCTATTTTCTAATGCTGCTTTTATGTTGATGCACAGTATTCTTGCACGAGTAGAATTTTTAAAAATATTTTATGTATCAGATTCTCATCAGATTGTGCAACTAATGTGTCACGCGTCATACATAATGTTTACAACAGGGATTCTGTATTGTTCATGTAGTGCATGAGTGAAATTTGAAAACTTAACGGGCCATGATCATTTATCATGGAAATTACATCTTTTGTAGCTTTGTAATGCACCTTAATTAAATTGCACCTTAATGGGAGTGAATCCCATCGTGTTGCATCATGAGTAGTGTCATAATGTTTGTTAGTCATGCTGTGAAGTTTTGATTGACTGTAAGATCCAAATTGTCTTTTCTAAGAACAATTCATTTTTTCATTCAAATCTACTGCAAATTATTTTTTTATGAATACATATATCCATCATCCCAAAATATGGTGGAATATCAACGAATCAAAGGATACTGCATCCCTGTGAGGGATGGGCCAGATGGGCCAGTCTGAGCAAATCTATTGCAACAAACCATAACAGAGGTGAAAATTCAATACATGCCAAAATGGCTTCTCGTGAACACGACCAGCTGCATGCCATTATCCCACCCACAAGCACCAGTGAGGCAAGTTTGAATGAACATTAAAACATTTCAAACAGTTTAAAGTGGTTTGGGTTTTTAAACAGTTTAAAACAACAATTTTTGCTGTGTTTCTTGACCACCATGCTACTTCAGTTTAACAAACAATTAGCTTTAACAGATAAGCCCCTTCTCGAATTTGCCTGTTAAATCAAGTTTCCACTAAATATTAAATGTGTCAATTAGCATTGGTTGTATGGAATTGTATCTTCATTGGTTCAATTGTATCATCCATCTATCCATCTATTTTCTGTAGCCTCTTATACTCATAAAGGGCGCTGGCTTGCTGGTGCCTATCCCAATTGTCTTTGGACAGTATGCAGGCGACATCCTGAACTGGTTGCCAGCCAATTGCAGTGCACATAGAGACAAAAAACGTTCACGCACCAATCACACGTATGGACACTTTGGAGTGTCCAATAGACCTGCAATTCATGTTTTTTAATTGACGGAGGAAGCCAGAGTGCCCCAAGAGAACCTACTTGGGCTTGGGGAGAACATCCAAACTCCACATAGGAGGGCAAGAGCCAGAATTGAACTCTGAACTGTGAGGCAGATGTGCTAACCACTCCTCCACCGAGACGCCCTCACTTGTATCATCAAATCATATTTTGAGTGAGTTGCGTTGAATCATATTATATAAAATTAAAGTGAATGGAAAAGTGAATGTTCCCTAATTGTAGTGAAATAAACACATTTGGGTGTGCAAGATCGGAAAGTGTTGTGAGAAGTGACTAGTTGAAAAGAGGTAATGTTAATTTGTGTCCTCTAACAGCAGGTGATGGCAGGAGAACAAAAATGAGTATTCTTTTCTGAGCAAGCATAGTCTCCTGACATCATCAGACAGTGCTTTCTTATAACCTGCCACATAAATATTCCTTGGAACTCTACTTGGAGCAGTACTTCTTGGTGGAGAAGCCCTGCTCAGTTTGCTTTCTCCCTCAAAGCGCTTGTCAGCAGAGGAGTGGGCGTGGGCTACTGATGGCCCAGCGTGTTGAACCACTCACCTTGGTCTGAGGGTGAAACCGAGATTGTCGAAGGTTAGAACAAATGAATGAAACTGTTATTCACCAACTTCTCCTTTAGGTTTATCCACTGCATGCTAATCATGAATTCACCAAAGCCATTTCACACTGCCTGTTCTGCTCTTCCTGATGTTTGTTCTGAATAACAAAAAGAGAATATGGATATTTCCCCTTTGGCAGTTCCTGTTCCTTATGGTCAGCCCAAGGGCATCTGATAGCATGGAAAAGTGTGTTATGTCTGCATTGACAATATTCCATATTTGGAGGTCGTAAAAGATGCCTGTGTAAATGGTGAGTTTGAACGTAAACACTAATTTTTTTTAACAGTTTTTTTTAACAATGAAGCCTGTTTAAAAAGTGACTGGTGCAATAGCAGGACAGGGGTGTTAATTTTAACACTGGATAATTTGGAAACATATTTAAGTAATGACATGACTGGAATATGCTTTTTCAATAATGTTTTACTAGTTTTCATCCCTCTGCTTAAACACAAGTATATCTTCCTCAATTTTTCAGATTAATATTTTTTTACTCATTTTATCTCCACAGATAAAAATGCTATGCAAAAAAGCAAAAAAAAAAAAAATGCAAATGAAAATGTCAAGCAACGTCATTGATTAAAATTTTGGAGCATTTAAGGCAGATAAAATGGACAGGCATGACATAAAAGAATACAAACTGTGGAAACTAACGAAAAGGGAGACAGGTTTGGAGAAGCAAGAAATTCCACATCCATGGCCTCTGAGAGAAATGTTTCATGGTCAGCAACAAAAACAAGTTGTGGAAAATATGTTGTGCCACCTCAAAAATGAAAAGTTAAAAAAGAGGCTAAATTATCAGCAAAATTCTTTTATTTTCTTGTGTCAAATTGTCAGGGTCATGTTAGGTTGAAAATTAGGCCGGGGTCATTTTGAGCTCGGTCAGAAAGGGGGAGGGCGGGGCGCGCCGTGTGGACAGACTATTTGGAGAAAATAATTACAATTCCCAATGGCCACCCAAGTTCCTGCAAGTTGCATGTAAAAAGGGTTAAATATTTTACAGAAGTCACTCAGTATTTCTAATCTCCATCACCATCGGTAATAATTAGAACCTGAATTTTTTAGTATCACTTGTATCCGTACCTTTATTTAAGAACAGTGCAAGAGTAAATCACACTTGACTCTGGCTTTGACATCATCTGCTGCATAGTAGATAGTAGTACTGGATAGATATAAACTGCATGAATCCTGTACTGTATTTTTTTTTTTTTTTTTTTACTTAATTACTGTATATGATTGGGAGATGCTGTCTGAGTAAAAATTCTGTTGCAGTAATATCCTGGCTTTACTGGATTCTGTGTCTGAGACAAATCCTCTGATGTAGCTATTTAGTGGGCTTTCTGTTTCTTTCTGGTATAATGAGAGCGCCTTCTTGTATTCTAGTGACCTTATCTAGTTCCACGAGACAGTCTAAGTATTATAAAGAATTCTCCTTTTGATTTGAATTCACTCTCAGCATCCCTGACTTTGAACATCCATCAAAAATGATCAAAGGTTCATCATTTATTTTGAATATTTGGTACTTAAACGAGAAGGTCACCCTGCACATTTCATATTTCAATTAAGGTGTTTTTTGTATATTGTATATTGGCCAGCCTCTTGAAATAATTATGTGGGTAATTTTTTCACCCCAACCTCCCCCACACCATCAGAAAACTCAATTAACTGAACCAAATTCTTATTAGTTTATAGTAAGTATTAGTATATGCCTTTTGGGAGTAAAATTGAATGATCTCTTTTACTAATGAGGTTCTTGATTTAAGCAGAGGTGGCCAATATCCTGAGAAGGTTTATGTAAGAAAGTGTGAAACCAACTACCAACTAATGCGGGGAAAGATTAATCTGTATATCAGGAATACAGTACCGTTAGTGCTTTTCATATTTCAAACTCATCTTCAACCATTGCTCTGAAAAAGAAATGGCTTACACATTTTCTTTCCATCCATCATGTTATTTTGTTGTGGGTTGGAATTGGGGCTTTCTCTTTTTTGGCTGTTTCAGTTGTTTTCGAGTTGTAGTGTTTGTGTTCATGTGTTTTGTTCTCTGTCTTAATATCATATTGTCTGTTGAAGTTGTGCTAGTCTCCGTTAGTTTTGTCCACAACTTCCACCTCCTCACCCACGTACCCAATCACACCTAAGGACAATTTGGTATGCCATGCATGTTTTTGGGAGTGTGGGAGGAAGCCGGAATGCCCGAGAACTCGGGCTCGGGAAGAACAAGCAAACACCACACAGGAAGGCCGAAGCCAGCTGGAATTGAACCCTTAACTGCGGTGGATGTGTTAACTACCCAACCACCCTGGCTAACACATTTTGTAAAACGAAAAATGCAATTGAAGTGCATTCACGTACCCAGAAGAGCATTAACTGGGTAAGGAGTTTGGCAGTGAATAACAAATAGGGAAAAAAAAAATGCAGTGGTACCTTTACTTACAAAATTAATTTCTTCCAGATGTCATTTTGTAATGTGAATTTTTTGTAAGTAGAAGCTCTTTTATGTGTTGAAAGCCCCCCCCCCCCTCAAAAAAAAAAAAACAAGTCCTAAAAAACGCTGATAAACCCTTAAAAGCCATTGACTGTAGCAATTATTGTAGTTTACTTGTTTGAATTAAGGTGGTGCTGGTGTAATGGTGGATCATGCAGAGAAGTTTGTTTCGGTTGTTTCCTTTGTACCTTTTTACTTTACATTTCCAGTGATATAGAGATTATTTACAAGTCCACAAGAGCAATAATATATACTGTATTTTGGGATCATTTTGAGCATGCAAGTTTACTTAAGTATAAGGTTGTGAAGCACTTTCTATATGTTATGCTAACGTTCGAATGACACGCTAACGATGCTAACGTCAGACATGACAGCACACTGGTTAGGGAGTGACACAAGAGGAAGTGTTCAGCGGTTCGTTTACAACATATCACTGTGGTATGTATGTGTTTCATGTGAATATGTACAATGTTAGCCGAAGCTAATGTCAGTTTTTTGTTTGTTGGTTCTATGTGTGGAGGCCCAAAAGCACCTATTTGAACTAAATATTGACAATGAACAATCCATGAGTATACTGGGAGACACAGAATAACATCTGTATTGATATAAACTGACAGCTGCATTTCTTTCCACCCCAGCTTCATCCGTACAAGAATAGTTCTCAAAGCTGGTGAAATACAAAAAATAAACAGTTTAAAGGCAAACACAGTGTAAAAGCTATTACTGTACAGTCGGCCCCTGATTTACGAGATTAATCTGTTCTGCGGTTGGGATCGTAACGCAAATTCACTGTATGGCAGGCAATCCAAACCTACGGTATGTTAATTCGCTAATGCGTGTAAAACCCTAGGTAAAAACATAAAAATTGTATATACATAAAATTTGGTATCAACATGGTATAGTAAGTCAATATAATATACATGCATACAATTAAACCACATCATAAATATAAAATATAGAAAGGATTTATTTACCTTTGAGTGCCCTGATAGCTTGTTATGGCCATATTCCCTAGTAAGGGTAGCCTAGCCTAGGCTAGGCTAGCTTAGCTTTCTTCATATTTCTTGATTATCTCAAGCTTCGTTTCCATGTAAATGATCTCCTTACTTGTCTGATTAACATCATTAGCAATCTTGGGACACATGGCTCACTCATTCAAGTTTGAATTAAGCACTAATATGCACAATCAATCGTTTTTTTAAGCACTCTAGACGCGATCCAGTCTGTAGCATGCCGCCATTTTGACAGTGACGTTGACCAATAGCAGAGCAGTATCTTAGGGAGTCATGACGCAGACCAATAGCATACCAGTATCTAAGTGACACGTTGCAGCGCAAGCAGTTTGGCGGGACTAGAAAATAAGAGCAATCACCTAAAAACACCTGAAGATGGAAACAAAACAACACAAATGCAACCAACCTCTCGGGTCATGACAGTTGTTTTTGTCGTAAAGTGGGAAAAATACCGTAAAGAGGGGACAAAAAATGTCGCAGATCACAACGTAAGCTGAAAACAAATTTGTAAAGCAGGAATTTTGTACCCCGGGGGTCCACTGAATTTTTAAATAAAAATGAATAACAAATTATTCTTAACACACTTGTTATATTTCGTTTCTGTTGTAACACACACACTTTCATGTCCTGTCATGTCAGCCGTAGAATTCTCAACACTGAGTGCTGACTTCTTGGGCTTCTAGACTACTTGATGGAGGCCATTGAGGAAATGAAGCCATATGAACCTTTGAACCATGTGCAAACCAATTGACTGAAAAGCTTCATTGCTTCAAGAAGTTTGATTTGGCCATCAGTAGCATTGACCAGTCTTGTGCGAGTCCACCACAGGGTTTCAGAGGTAATAATAGTCATCAAAAACATAAAAAGAGAGAGAGAGAGAGAGAGAGAGAGAGAGAGAGAGAGAGAGAGAGAGAGAGAGAGAATAAGTGGTCAAAGTCATTCTCATTCACAATGGTCACAGGCATGCTGGAGGTGTCTTCGATCAGTAGGTAGGTGGGTGACACCCTAAACTGGTTGCCAGCCACTCGCAAGGCACATAAAAATGACCAATCACTCATGCTCACAAACATACCTGAAGATAATTACTCTCCAGTACACCTACTATGCATGTTTAAGGAATGTGAGAGGAAACCGGAGTACCGAGAGAGCTCCACATAGGAAGGCTGGACCCAGGGGCAAACCCAGGGCCTCTGCTCTATGAGCCAGACCTGGTAAGCAGTCTAGCAGCGACCAACACCTCATAATACAGTATGTCACTAATAATTTCAACAGTATGATATAGTACTGTATACATTGCCTGCTTTTCACTCAGAGGAAAGCATTCTGAAACAGCCAAAAATGATAGGTTATGCACACACAGGTGTTAACATTGATTAGCACTTGCATTATTAGAGTATTTTCAGGGTATATTGAGAGGACCAACTCATCAAACACCACCACACTGGCAGAAAGTAACTTGTATGGAAAAACTACTACTATCCAAGGTAGATTTTGCAGCAGAAAATGCCTAGCCAAGAGTGGTTTACCCCTACATCATTAACTAGCTGGGGTTAATAGTATTCTACCATACCACTACTTTTTTATGTATTTTTTTAACTTATGCACTTTGCACTACTATTGAAATTGGGGAATGCGCTAACTGTTTCTGCCTAAAGCATAAACAATGCATCACTATGCTGTGAAGCTAAGTAACAAAGGGATTAAAATACAAAAATAAAAGATTTTGCATCTAGTAATGTCTTTAAAGGTTTACAATACAATACATATATAATGATTTGTACTGTTTTTAGGCTTATGCCAACCTTTCACTGGATGTGTAATGAGTGGAATGAGCTACACTTATAACGGCATATCCATTTTCCAGTTATGGTGGTGAGAGTAATATAAAAGTCATGCAATAGTGGTGTAATGGCTAACATTTCAGACATAGTAATATTGTAATGTAACTAATTACTTTGAAATGAGAGTAATATGTCATAAATAATGCATTGCAGTTTTGAAGTAGCTTCCCCACTCTGTATAAGTGATAATCTAATTTATTAAACAGTCATTAGAAATCCTGACACCACTCTTCTACTTTTTTTTTTTTAAACAACAGACCACCATGGCCATATTATTGTAAAGGGCAGTACAAGACCTGGTCTAAAAGCCCAGTAATTAACAGACAACCTGTCACTGAATCGTCACGTTGCTGACAGGGAATGCCGGTGGGCATTCCTGCTTTTTTTGGCATGTGCTTTAAGGTGCAAAATGGTTACTGTTTAAAAAAAAAAAAAAAAAAAACTGATACTGAGCACTAACTGAAGCAGGTTTACAACCAGACGGTCCCCCGAAGTCCATGTATTGTATGAGGAATTGCATTTTATAGCATTCACCAAAAGTATGAAAATGCTTGAAAGGTGGGTGTTCCATCAGCGATGAGTCGATTTGGCAATGAATGAAGTAGAAGGTAAAGGTTACAAGAACAATTTTATGTTGATGAATAAAATGAATTGGGTGTGATGTTTAAATCTTGACAGGAACGTGGAAAACCAACAAGCAGTGGCAGCCAATTACTGCAAGAGTCTGAGTCACCTATCAAGGAGGTTGAAATCACCTCTGGGACCGCCAGCCTCATTTCCCAAAGAGAGCTGTCGCTCATAAAACCTTGACCAACATAAACCAAGGAGGACGTGACTTCAATGAGTCGTTTCTTCTGGTGTATCCCGCTTCTCAAGTCAAGCTGCCGACAATGATGCCTTATGCTGCGTTCAGATGGAGCGCGTCGTTTACGCTCTACGCAAGCCGTTTTGTCGAGAGGTCAAGATGAAATTCACTTCTCACGCAACAGTATCACGCAAGGGGAGCGGAGTGAGCTTTCTGTGCACTTAACAGTGGATCCGTAAAGGAGAGCATTGCTGAGAACCTTCACTTTTCCGGGATATGGCAGAGCCAATATTTTCTCCAACAGCACCTTTTATTATTCTTTTTTTACACAGCATGTCCCTCGCTTTCACGGCAATACTCGTCAAAAAAAAAAAAAAAAAGTTTCAATGTCGCAATCAAGTGGCCAATACCGTGCTAAATACTGTACTGTCAGTGCTGCACTATTGTTAGCTTAGCACAGTAACTACGATTCAACAGCTGTTAAAGAAAGGAAGCAAACGCTGCACATACCAGTTGTCCCAAGTTCTCCCGCCTTTCTACAAGCCAGGTGAGTGCTCTTGCTTGGCTCCGTTTTGTATTGAAAGCTCAACTGTCCGTGTTGGATCGCTCCCGGTGACCGCAAAGCAGCCGCCATGATTCGTTCCTGCCCCCTGCTTAAGACGTTGAATGTTCCCGAAGCTGACTGGCTGACGCGACGCGACACGCGACAAAAGTTCAATTTTATAAACTATACGCGTCACGCATAATTACGCGCAGTGCGTCGCTCCATCGCGTCGTCCGACATGTCATTGCGCCCGTCACGCAAACTCCATTGACTATATTGACTCCATTGACAATACAAAACCGTACGCTCTTCGCGCTCCATCTGAATGAGGCATTAGTCCAAACCCACAGGAAACAAACAATTGTGGCACCAATTTGGATACAATTCATTCGAAAGCCACTACCAAGGAGCAAAACGACCTAGCTTCAAAAAAAAAAAAAAATTGAAGGGTGGTGTCTTCGTTTTTGCCCTCTGCTCAGTCCTTTGACATGATTTTCATGTCTCTATATGAGCCATCTTCTCAGGCTTTCCAATGGTCACCACCCCCTAAATTGGAATCAGCCCCTCTGCTACAACCATAAGAAAAGTCACGTCAATGTCATGTGAAAATGCTGTGGTTGCAGTATAAGGTGTTCTAAATTGAGATGAATGGATTCTGTTAAGTAAAAACACAGGTGACTGCCCCACCCAAAAAAAAAAACCTCAACGGCACAGACATGAAGAATAATATAGTTTAATAACAAAAAAAAGAGCAACAAAGTTTGAGGAATATCGGACGGGTATGCAAACCACAAATAAAAAGCAATCGTTAAACCCTAGGTCAAAGTACCAGGAAAAAGCGTCATAGCAAAGAGTTAATAAATATAAAATAACAAACAAAATGCCATAAGCCAAAGTAACAATGAAAACCAAATGATTAAAACACAAAGTTCTACTTAAGCAGGAATGAACTACAAAATGGAAGACAAGACTCAGTTTTTCAGACCCCCCCCCCCCCAAATCAGCAAGCAATTTCTCGATGTGAAACATATTTAAAAAGCAAAATAACCCCCAAAAATCTCTTAACACTTAACTCTAAACATTGCTTTGAACTTTTGCTCGGCGAGGTTGTGTATAGTATGCAATTTGGTTTATGAAACCGGGACTAAGAAATGGAGCATTTACAGCTACATCTCCAGTAAAGTAAGCTGTGTTGGTACTGAAGTAGGGAATTGAACCAACACAGTTTATTCACTCAACTGACCATATTTCTTCACTACTAGGTGGTGCTACATTGTCACATTGACTGTAGATTGATTGTAGTTTTTACAGTAAAGATGCAGCAATATAGCAGATAAATATGGAAGTCAGTTGATTTATGTTTCAGTAAGCAAAAAGGGGCATGGTGACATGGCGACGGACATCTGACGTAATGTCTATCCCGACGATTACAACAACAGATGAAAATGGCACTTCAGATATTTTTAATTCACTGTTTTTCGAGCATTCCCATCGTTCGTTGGTCCATTGCCAAAATGGGTGTCTGTTTGTGACGAACTAACGGACAGTCCATCAGTGCTAACGATGAGCCTCTGCCCTTTGGTGGAAGAAAATATCCGTTCATAAAACGCTTGTGTTTATTTTTCCCATTCATTTCCTAGAATATAATTAACATTTTCCATTGCTTGATCCTTCATCGCTTGCTTGAGCTTCTATTTAATATTCCAACAATTATTTATCTATTATTTACCTTTACTTTTTCTTTTCCTGTTTTTTTGTATATAATTACCCTCATAATGCCTTAACCCTGACAATTGCTAATCTTGCATTTTTCTTTTTCTGATCCTTACTTTTAACCTTTGCATTCCATTTTTTATTTCCACTTCTTTTTCTTCATCTATCTTTACCTTACCTATGTTTTTACCAAACCAAACCCTCACATTTATTCTGCTGCCTGACCACATTGACATTCTGTACATCCATTGTTGCTGCTGTTATGAAAGCACAATGTGGAAAAAAAGGTTTACATTTGACATGGGACTTCCCATACCGAAACTAGCGCAAGAAGCCCTCAAATTGCAGGCAGTATTGTGTTTGCACAGCATGCCAAGTCCATTCCATGTGTTCTTTTCACATATTGGAAGTCTGCGCTTATGTATTCTGGCTTTCACTGTTTGAATGAGAGACCACACATCAATCACACACTGTACACAGTGCAGTACTATATCTATATCTATAAAGTAAGCCTCGCTTGGTGAATTGCGAAAAATTCTTGGTTGGGTGTAAAAATGAGCATTGTTTTTATCAAGTCAGGTAGCTAACAAAGGCTGGTTTATTGATAGTAAATAATGATGAAAAATAGTGCAGAGAGATGTGTGCTTGTGATGGTCAGTGCTGTTTAATATTTTGCGTCTGCGCTCAGGATGCTCATTCACTCATAAAATGCAGAATATTAGTTGTGCCAGCCCCAGTGATAAATCTTACTATACACTGTACACTCAGCATTAGAGCAACTTGCACCACCTAATGAGATACCACAACAAGAGCTTTGTATATTAACTATTATGCTTTTACAAATACAACAATGTATGTGTTTCATTGCCATAATTTTTCGACAATATGTTTTATTATTAATACTCACCTGTACTAACAATTGTGGATTTTGCGTGTTCTCCCACGTGGGTTCTCTCCGGGCGCTATGGCTTCCTCCCGCACTCCAGCTGAATTGGACATTGAATGGGTGCACGGATGGTTATCTGTCCTGGTGTCCCCTTCACTTTTCTGGCAACTTGTTCAGGGTGTCTCCAGCCTACTGCCTGAAGCCATCTGGGATAGGCACCAGCAAGCCCGTGACCCTTGTGAGGATAAATTACAAATAAAAACAGTGCAATTTCTACAAGTGTTCCCGATGGACAGGCCATAGCTGTAAATACACATTGGCATTGTATAGAAATGAATCATGTACATCGATAAATAGCATGTTAATCCAAGATAAAGACTGCTATTTTATTGCATTTTTCTGTTACTTTGTCTTTCTTGATGTTGTAAAATCACATTTGCACATGTAAGTTTACATACCAGAGGCTCAGTGGAGCAGTGGTTAGCACGTCCGCATCAAAGTTCATGGATGAGTTCATGGATATATATATATATATATATATATATATATATATATATATATATATATATATATATATATATATATATATATATACGCGACAAAGGTAAGATTTTGATATTCTCAAGAATTAATTTGACATGAAAAGGTTAAGATACCATGATATGGTTCCTTTCATTACGTAACACATTTCATTTGCAAAGCAACGCAACGCAATGTACTTCACACAAAGTAATAACGTCTACAAGCAGTTGCAATCATAAGCGAAAGACTTTTAGTGCGACTCTCACAGGACATGTCTTTTTCACCGTTCATATGAGTACGACTCTCGGGAGACACGACCACGTCTTTGCATGAATCTCTCCTTTGAATTTGTGAGTCTGATCCTTTTCATGCATGGATCTGAGCCTTTGGGTTTGAGTTTTATATGCAAATTACGATGATCATGCCAAGCTACCTGGCAAAGTCAGTTGACCTACGAGTCATTCATGCTGCGCATGCGTAGAGCAAATTAAAAAAAAAAAACAACAACAAAAAAAGGCAGAATTGAACGTTTACTGAACGCCAAACAGAAGCTTTAAATGTCTCATCAGGGTTCAATCTTTAGGATAAAATATGCACATTTTTAATCATGCTCAAATAAAGCTTTTGTGGTCCATTTTTGGCCATTTAGCGCCAATTTTATTGGAGAATCACGAAGTTTCGGGAAGCTTCTAAAACAGCTTGCTGAAGTGGAATCCTATTACAAAATAGATTAATTAATGACAAATAAAGATTTTTTATATTCATTTAATTATGGATTGTTGTGGTTGTGTGTTAATTTGTCTGTTAATTTCTTAAGAATTTAAAATTTATATGAATGATTTTCAAACAATATATGGATTTGGACACAGGTCATATGTACAGTGGACAACTAGGGTAAATGGGCTACAACCGTCAAAACACGAACGAAACAAGGATGAGGCAAACAAATGAAAAACTACAAACAGAAAACAAAAACTCATTAAAAGAATGTTTCTTTTAATGTGTTTTAGTTTTCTGTTTGCAGTTGTTTTTTATTAGTTTGTGCGCCTTGTTTTGTTCATCTTCTGTCGGTAACACCGCGTTTGCCCCAGTCGGCCACCGTAAATAAACCTGTCAGTCCAATTTCATAAAATAATTTACAGATTAATTGGACATTCACGTTGCAAACAATCAGCTGTTGATGTATGGAGTAAGATCTCTGTCAACAAGACGTGTGCGTGTCAGATTACCTGACATTGCCGGGTAGCTTGGCGAGATGTCATCTCAAACCCAAAGGCTTAGATCCATGCATCCATTAAAAAGTCCCTCACAGTCATGTTTCCGCTCTTTGCTTTGTCCCCTCTAAGGCTGTTCTGTGTATTGGAAAGTTTTGGGGTTTCTTGACTATTTAAATGATTATGATAGATGATGGATTATTTTCAAACACTCTCTTCATGTGTTGTGTTGGTGATACCTCGTATTGTTAAGATGGTAGCTGGTGTGCATTTCCTTTGTTAATTTGTTGGTTTTAGAAAGTTTTTAGAAAGTAAGTTATAGTTAGCAATTTGACGACATCCTCCAATTGGACTTTTTGGATAGTGCTTTACTATGTGCTTTTTTTCCCCTATGTCACTGAGTTGTTAATTTGTTGTGATTTGGTTGCTTCTGTGACCGTGGTAAAAAATTGGCAGTTTTGTTCATCCACCTGTGTCCAATCTGTTTGGGTACAATACTCATGATTCTCAATGTTACTAATGCAACACTCTTAAAAATTACTGGACATTGACAACATTCTAACAGAATACAATTTTAGGGAGGAAGTCACAGCTGTTGTATATGAATTCTACAATGTCACAGTCCAGTTGGAACTGCATAACCAGTTTAGGCAATTCAGCGCATGTTAGACTGAGGGCCAATAAGTGAAGCTCCCTTTTCATCTTTATGAATGTAATGCAGTTAATTAATCCACTTAATTGGTATTACACTACCTGCGCCTCGAAGTAGACCTGTTGTTAGGTGGCCTAAAATTTTGTTAACTTTTGGTCTAAAAATTACAAGATGCAGATAAAACAAAGATGCGCCAGAACGCCTAATGGGGCAAAGAGGGAAAAAAAAAAACATTTTTTTTTTTAACCTGGATTTAAAAGCATTTACATTTAGGACTGATTTCTCATCTATTGGCATCATTCCATTTCCTATGCTGCATAACAGCTAAATGCAATTTTACCATATTTAGTACAGTATTTTCAACTTTGTGCTCCACTAACAAGAGAGGGCGCTATGTAGTTCAAAGAGTTAAATGGCACGAAAATAATCAGTTAGTTTATGGTCAAAGCAAATTACAGTAAATGAACTGAAATTTTCTGTGCTACCTCATGATTTACTTCGCTTGTGAAATGGTTATTTGGAAAGGTGAAGGTCAAGATTTGAAAATGAGCAAATGACAGTGTGTCCAAATAAATAGGACAATTGAGAACATTCTCGTGACCACAAAACACAAATGTAAACACATGCACATGAAAATACATACTGAAGAACAGACAACATCACAGATGTTTTTACTTTCCAAAGAGCACTTTACTATACATTAATAGACAAACTCAATACCTGAAAGTTACTGAACCTTTGCTTCTTGCAAACTATCCCCACAAACACCTCTGATACCGACCCCAATAAAAAAGTTCCAGCCTTACACAGAAAACCAGTGGTATCCTTGAAATGTTTGCTTTTGAGAGTATTCTTTGGTTTCTAAAAGCACGATTGCTAAAAGCACAAAGAAAAAAATGAAAGAAAACATCTTGAAATATTTTATTAAAATGTGCACAATGTCAATACTCCCATTGACCTTAACAGAAATTCAATCAATATGAAAGAAAGGCGTTTTTATTGCAGTCCTTGGGTGCAACACCACTAATTATAGTTGGGGTGTCATAGTTATGGTGCAATCATTTCTTTAACTTTTGTAGCCACAGTGACAACATTATTAAAGTCATGAATATTTTCTTGTAACGTTTCTTTGCATTTTAAAAACACACCACAATAAAAATTGGACGGACTGAGAGAACATTATTTTTGTAATCAATTCGTCATATCAACAGTCACTTAAAATGAGATTACTAGGATTTAACAATCTTCACTACATAATTTATTCTGCTTCAGTCTGCCTTCTTCTTATCAATGTTAGGAGAGTAAAAAAAAAAAAAGGGTTAGGGTGATTGAGAATTAACTTGTGCCAGATACACAATTTGGAGATCCATTGTTCAAGTGGTGGAGGACCTGCTTAAATCGACCCTGAGATGATAAAGAATTGTCAAACAAAACCTATGTTCCTATATTGCCAAACGCATGGACCACAAGTTTAAGAAATTAATCCAAAAACCCATAATATGGACTGGGAAGGCAGTAAATAACTACCAGATAAAAGGGCAACGGGGAGCTGAATTACATAACAAGAGCATCAAATGTCTTGAAGGTATGATTGGTGCTTGGGTTTAAGTTTGAGATCAGATTCTGAATTTACGGCAACACCCTTGCACTTTTTACAAAGACTTGTCGCAGGTGAACCCACAAAGTTCGGGGAAAAGGCCTCATTTTTGGTAAGAAAAAAAAATCAATTGGCTTTAACCAGGTTTGGCAGAGACCAAGCATTTTAAGATTGTGATCTCTAATAAGGTCATTTACAAGAAAGGCTTTTGAGGAGAGTGATCTAATATTTCAAAAGTCCAGTTTAAGCCGAGTCAGCTGACTTTACCTATTTGCAGTCACAGAATAAGTAGCCATACTATAAATAAGATTGGGATCCCAACTTGTAATGCACGCACAGAACGGTATTCAACGGTATGATCACATTCTTCATTTAGAGCTACCTTAGCAGAAATCTTATGGCTAGGGGATTCATCAATAGGTGAAAACAGTGTGTTGATTGCAAAGACCTAAACTTAAAATAAATAAATAAATAAATACATAAATAAATAAATAAATAAATCCCTTTTTTGCAACAGTCCAGCCTAGTGCCAGTTAGTTCTAGCCTAACTCACTTCACACCTGTTCTAGCTCAATTCTAGTGACCCAACATGCTCTCATGTGAGAAGTCATGGAAGGTTCAGACAATAATCAAGGTTTCTAGAATGAGTGATGGCACCTTCCCAGTTAGGGTGACTGCTGTCCATCTTTAACAGGTTGGGTCGGCCCGAGAAAGATTTAGAATATAAATGAAAGAATGGTATAGTCAATCCATCCATCCATCCATCCCTCCATACATTCACTATTGTCTGCTTATCCTCACTAGGGTCGCTGGTGTGCCAAACCCAATATCAGTTAACATTGGGTGGGGTACACCCTGGATTGATTGCCAGCCAATTGCAGCTACAGTGAATCATTTTCGATAAAAGGATATATATGTGTGTGTGTTTTCTCCTTTGACAATACCTGGCCCCAACCTATACCTCTTGAAAATTGGTCTAAAACTGCCCGATAGCACTGATTTAAATCAGCACAGTTGATTCCATTGTTACAATTCACTGATCAGACCAATGCATGTTTAAAAAAGGTTTGATATTAACAAAGAAGGGAGTGAATTCCATGATTGCACATAATAACAATTTTGCGCTCAGTGTTAGAAAATGTGGCCTAAATCTGTATCAATAAATCAGCTGTGGCTGCATAGAAGCGCCTTAATGAACTCATTTGCCAGTTTATTAGGTAAACACATTAACTTGATGCAGAATGATACGCCAGCCTTAATGACAAATCCTCCTTTTGTGAGGATTACATTGGTTGTTTTTCTATTAATACTGAGTCTCTTTGAGCGAGTGTGATTTGTTCTAATTATTATGTCACAGGCTGTAATTTGTGATGCTTTTGGCCAGATTACACAGGCGGATGGCAAAACTAGAGAGTAGCACATTCCTTCTGAGAGTAGAACATCAAGGATAGAACATGGAATTTCAAAACAAACACACACATACACACGGACACCTACACACACAAACACACACACACACACACACTCACAAAGTTAATGCAAAAAAATCTCTTCACAAATTCCAGAAAAGAGCTACTTAGCATGGGGCTCTATATGTTTTATAGACAGAAGACCCGCTCAAGACTCCATGGGCCCTTCAACAGAATTTAGTATTTTGGGGGCTTCTTATCACAGCCAAAAATACTACTTGATCAGTCATAAACATATTCACTTATAAACTTATTCCTTGCTCTACTCTATCGTTGCAAATAAAAGTGAGAAGTTGTACAGCATGTGAGAGTTGCTGTTGCTTTAGTATGAATGTTAATATATCAATCTGCAGTGATTAAGGCCATCAAAACAGACAAATCTTTCATTTGCAAGTCTTTCAATTTCTATACAATTTGGCAAATTTAGCAAAACCCTCTGCTGACCAAAGTGAATTAAAAAAAAAAGGTCAATCCTGTATATTGTAGTTAATTTTTTCTGAATTAGTATCTTAGATAAATTAATTAAGGGCCCTAATTTGGGAGAGTGACACATGTGCACATCTTAAATTTTGTGACGTGCAGGTCCAGCCTGTCGTGTTTGAGGATTTGGTAGACCCCGCTAAGTCACAATAGGCGTTCAGTACTCCACACCAAAAGTAGACAACATTTTTACATTTGGATTTATAGATTCAGCAAGCAAACAGATTTAGCTCCGGGGATGTGTGTGCTGCATTCATAAATATAAACAATGGGCAGGTGCCATTTACCTCTGATACATTACTCCGCATCCTACATATTGTGTTTATTCACTGTCTTTCCTCTGGACATGCCCCAATTATCTCAATCTGGCCTCTTTGACTGTATCTCCAAACCTCTAACATGGGCTGTCCCTCTGATGTTATTCATTCCGGACTCTATCGGTCCTGGTCACTCCCAAAGAGAACCTCAGCATCTTCATCTCTGCTACCTTCAGATCTACCTTCTATCTTTTCCTCAATGGCACAGTCTCCAGGCCAAACAGCATTCCCACAGTCTTGTACACCTTTCCTTTTGGCTAAAACTCTTCCATGACTCATCACACCTGACACTTTTCTCCACCTGTTTCAGCCTGGCTGCACACACTTTACCACTTTCTCACATTCTTCATTACTCTGGACTGTTTACCCTAAATGCGTAAAATTCTCCATCTTCTTTATCTTTTCTCCCTGTATCTTCACTCTCCAATTGGGTACCTCTCATCCACTCACCGATAACCCTAACCTTCATTGCTTTCTTTTTCTAGGTCTAATGTCCACCACTCTACCTTCTCCTCCATCTGTTATCTACTCTCTACAGATCACAATGTCATATGCAGAAATGTAGATTTCTGTCTAACCTTGTCTGTCAGCCTGTCCATCACCATAGCAAACAAACAAGAAGGTGCTTTGAGCTAATGCCTGAAGCAAGCCTAGGTCCACCTTGAACTCTTCTGTCACACCTACAGCACATCTCACCACAGTCTTAACGCCCCTCATACATGTCCTGCACTGGTGTAACATACTTCTCTGCCACTCCAGACTACCTAAAAAAAAAACCCAACAAAAAAACAAAAAAAACTGTTCTTCCCTGGGTACCCTGTCTGAAGCTTTCTCCAGATCTTCAAATACACAATGCAGCTTCCTCTGAACTCTGTACTTTTCTATCAAGATCTTCAAAGTAAATACTGCAACTCTAGTGCTCTTTTTTGGCATGAAACCATACTGCTGTTCACAAAGGCTCACTTCTGTCATTAGTCTAGCTTCAACTACTCTTTCCCATAACTACAATGAATGGCTCATCACCTTTGTTCCTCCTTATGTACCACAACTCTGCACGCTTGTTCTTAAAAATGGGCACCAATATGCTCCTTCATTCATCAGGCATCTTCTTAGTATATAGGATCGTACTAAATATCTCAGTCATTAAAACATATTAATCGAGAGTTCTATCGATCTATTATCTCTAATAATAAAACAATAAAACAGCATTGTATTACATCACACACACACACACACACACGCACACACACATTATATATATATATATATATATATATATATATATATATATATAGGCCCCCCTGTTACAGCATCGCTTGCTTACGTTTTTTTTCGTTTTCGTTTTTTCGTTTCGTTTTTTTGTCCCCTCTTTACGCTGTTTTCCCTGCTTTGCAACAAAAACAACTGTCATGAATCTAGGAGATTGGCTGTATTTGTATTGTTTTGTCTTCATCTGCAGGCATTTTCAGGTATTTGCACTTAATTTCTGATCAATGCCTCCATGTAACACGTCACTACAATGCTGGTCTGCTAATGGTCAGCGTTTCCTCACGGAGATGCTAGTCTGCTATTGGTCGGCCTCATTTATTTCAAAATGGTGGAATGGTAAAGCTTTGTTCTAATGTGAGTGGTTACAAAACCGTATTAATTTTATATATATATATATATATATATATATATATATATATATATATATATATATATATATATATATATATATATATATATATATATATATGGACCAACTGGACAAAATCAATGACAAATATTTTATCAAGCATTATTTTCCAGGCTAATAATTTTGAATAAATATTATATAGGTCAGGGGTGGGTCGGTGGGGCAGTGGTTGGCACGTCCACCTCAGAGTTGAGGTACCTGAGTTCAAACCAACATCACTCTCGTCTTTCTGTGTGGAGGTTGCAGGTTCTCCCCGAGCCCACGTGGGTTCTCTCCGGGCACTCCAGCTTCCTCCCACACTCCAAAAACATGCATGGCAGGTGTATTGGACATACTATAATGTCCTTACGTGTGATTGGGTGTGTGATGGATGTTTTTCAGTGTGCCCTGTGATTGGCTTGCACCAAGTCCACCAAATTCATTATTCTGTATGCCTCTGCATTCAGCTTTTGGCCTTGTTGTTTGCGTGTGTGTGTTTTTTTTTTTTTCTTTTTGCATGTTGTGCAATTTCTTGCAAGCTACTAATACGACATTTGTGATCGACTGATGGGCAGCGATCAATGTGTTTTGCACCCCAGATTTAGAGAGACTATGGATAAAACATCACATTGCATGCTGATCTGATGTTCAGTGCCATATACCCTGCATCGTGGCAGGCAATGGGCTAAAGGGCAAAGATCAAGAAATATTCAAGACTCTTAATCAATAATCAAGAAAAAGCCTTGACAAACAACACAACAAAGGAATTCAAATCCAAAAAGGTACTTGTGATCATCGTCATCCAAGGTCAGGCCGCCCTCGAGCATGAAAGCAGACAAACAATATCCGAATATACTGATGAGGCTGTCTCACTTGTCTGTCTTTATATGGATGTTCTATAAAGGGCGCTCACCTGCATTCTACACTGTGACAGCATGCGGCCTTGAGGCATTTTACAGAGCTGTATGATGGACACGATGGCAGAAATACATATTCATGCGGGACACTATGTTCCTTTCTCTTGTTTCGGTCAGTCATAACCATCAAGCACGCAGCAATTAAAGCATCAATGTGACAAAAGACAAGAGGAAACAAAACCACCCGCTGGTCCCTGCTAATGTTGGCGCGACAAAAAGAAAAGCTTCAAAAGAGGATTGGGGGTGTGTTCGCTATTGTCATGGCAACCGGCATGCCTTCATTTGCTAACAGAGCCCCATGTGGAAAAACACAATTTATCACCTCCCTCCCTCCCTCCCTCCCTCCCTCCCTCACTCACTCACTCACTCACTCACTCACTCACTCACTCACTCACTCACTCACTCACTCACTCACTCACTCACTCACGATGAAGTTTAAATGGCACACATAGGTAAATTAAACATGTGAGACCCTGGGGGAATAAAAAACTTTTAACTATGTCTTGCGAGGTATTGTCAGGCTTGACTGCATTGTTTTACTAGATTTCACATCTACAAAGTGACAGGTGTGGCAAATGTTTTGACAGTTTAAAGTACCATCTCGCTAGGCTTCTCAGTTGGGTGACCTGATTTTCAATATTAAACACTAAAATTAAAAAAAACTATAGCATTTAATATCTCATCAAATCTGATTACCAGGAATTAGTTACAGTTCCGGTTGGATGCAAATGTAAGTGTAAAAGTAAAAAGGAAGGAATTCGAAAGGTTTTTTTTTTTTTATTGTTTTATGTGAATCGGTCAGGCAATTGTGTGACAGACATACACATGGGCCAAACAATTGGCGTAAAATTGGGACAAAACAATGGGGGCTGGTGAAATCTGGCTGGAATTGGGACATAAGTATGACTTTCAGACCAAAAGCCCAGGAACTCTGAGTATCCTGGTAACATAAGTTTCTGGTCTGAGGATCTTGAGTATGGCCTACAAGTTTGCGTTCCCACCCAGCAACGGTGGTTTATTCAAATCACACTAATGACGTTGGTCAGCAAAGAAAAAAAGCTACCCTAATTCTAAGGCAATCACTTTTTTACATATTCTCTTCCCTGCAATGTCTAATGCCCTGTTGTTCACAGTGTACTGAAATAAGTCACTTAAATCTTGACAAAACATATGGCATTTATCATGTTCTCATAATAGCACATCGTCTTTGCCATCTAACTGGTATTTACTGTCTTCATGATATTCAGTTTTAACATAAACAAATCAGGAACAGGCATTAGACTGACTTTTACGATGTTCAAAGCAACTTTAAGTGCATTCAGTATTCTGCCGGAGTCACTGCTGCAGGCTCCAAGTTACTTACAATGTCACTTCTCAGTTAAAATGAGCTTTTTCCCCAAATGGCCTTTTTCGGTCCCAATTGAAGAAGCTTTTCCCAAAGTCGTCTCTGAGAGTCACACACACACATACACACACACACACACACACACACACACACACCTCATCACAGCATGGCCTCGAGCAGCAAATGTGTGAGATTGAAGAGCTGATTGTGTCGAAGCATGTGATGGAGGTTTGAGAGTAAAGACGAGGGTCCTCGTAAAGAGAACATGTTCGCAAACAACTCAAGTGTCAACGTGCTACAGGACTAGCACCTCTCTTTGATATGCCCCAGTCACACGCCTATGTCTTTATAAAAAGAAACTAGGGAATAAAATGGTACTGGCTAGTAAATGTTTAATTTCTTCTTGCAGCAACAACTCATAGAAGAACTCATGCAGTGACAAAATTGGAGCTTCGGATTTTCTGATGTTTTGTTTGCGTGATCTTAGCTTTTAATATTCAGCCACTGTGTGACCTCTTTTGATCTTCATGGTTACTCCAAAAATATTTGAGTTAAAGTGTATTTCTAGTTGATTAATTAATCTTTAAATGCAAAACAGTCATCGGTCCACAATGAAATGCCGGTATTGTTTTTTTTTGTTTTAACTTTGTTCCCAAAAATATATGCAATGATATTTAAATTCTCCTGACAGGATCAATTGCATTACATAACAAAATTTAGCATAAAGTATCTGCTCACAAAAAAAAGATATTAAGCTGCAACAACATTTACAGCATGAAAAAAAAGGTGCGAACATGGAAGTTAAAAGTCGAATATATGACATATCGTAATTTATTGGTTGAAATATAAGCTAAAGATTTATTTAAAATAAAATAAATTAAATCTGGAATATTACAAAAAGTTGTAAAAGGATCGGAATAAAGCAGTCAACACAAAAAAAGGTCATTGCTAGAGTGTCATACAAGGGATACTTGACTTATTTAGCCATTTTTTACAGGAAAAAGTTAATATTTTCCATCCATCCATCCACCCATCATCTTAACTGCTATATGTTTATATGTTTTTAAACTATATGTTTTTGGAATGAGAGAGGAAACCGGAGTGTCCAGAGAGGAACCCACACAGGAAGGCTGGAGCCAGACGCAAACTTACAACCTCCGCGAGGCAGACCTGCTAACCAGTTTGTCACCGTGCCACCTGTCAATATTTTATCTATGATTGTCATAATTACATTAATTGAAAAACTAATACTAAACACGGTGAACATATAAAAATCTTTATCTGTAATTAATTCATCTTTATTTGTCAAAAGGAATTCAAATTCAGTGTTCGTGTCTCCATCTAATCAAAATATTTTTCAAAGGGAAAGCTTCTTTCAAATCAACCGCAGTGTTTGTTTTTGCTAGGAGAGGTCCCTAGCTATGAATCCACATGAGGGATTCGTGCGGAAAAAAGAGAATCGTATCCACAGACGGCAATCCGCACCAGAGAATTGTGCACATACTTGAAGTCGCGTCTAGTGGAGAGTCGAAGCTGTGCTATAGTGAGAGTGTATTCAAAAACCTTAAACTTGCAGGATTTCAATTTGTGGAAAAAAAAAAATTTAAACTATTTTGAGTCGTACTCACACTAAAACAATTTAAACACACATAATTTTGAGTTGTACTCACATGAAAACAATTCATACTCACACAATTTTGAGTCATTCTCACACCAAGACAATTCAAACACACCATTTCGAGTCAATCCCATAAAAAGATTTCATACAATTTTGCATTGTACTCCCACGAAAACAATTTGTGTTGACAAAATTTAGACTGATACTTACAGGCTATAACTTATAACTATAACGGATACAAATGGTTAAACACACATCAGTCTTATTTGACTCATACAGGTGCAGTGCACTCACAAACCTTGTATTTACTATAAAAAGGCAAAACGGAAGCTGAAATCATCACAAATAACAGAATCCTCAACGTAAGAAAACAGATGGTAGACAGATGGTACAGTAAATATCATTTTATTATTTGTAACCGCCACGGTCCTTGATCATCTTTTTACATGTTATCTCTTTCCACCAGAGACCCCATCGAAGAGATTGCCCGAGGAGTCAGCAGTGAAATGGGACAAATGATGGAGAAAGGAGATGTTCGCTCCTCGATTTTGTAATCTCACAGAGAGGTCAATCATACGTAATATGTGTTTGAATTAGTCGTCTTTGGGGCTCAATTATTACAATCAAAACATGTTTACTTCATGTTCTCAGTATCAATAGGAGTTGAACTTCAATCAAACATGGCCGACACTATGCAATACACTATTAATACTTCCCATGCTCTCACACTGTATCATAAATGAATAAACTGAAAACTTTAATTTTACACATAGGCCAATTCAATACAATAGATTTACACTGCTATTTTGCCATTGTTAAGACTACCACAAAAAAAAATTAAACAGATGTTTCTGAAAAGATCACCATCATATTATCATTGAATATTCAGTGGAGTAGACCAGGCATGTCCAAACCTGGTCCTCGCCGGCTGCTGTCCTGCATGTTTCTGAAATTTCTCTCCTCCCAAAACACGATTCAAATGACCAGCTCATTAGCAAGCCTGATATTGATGCTAATCATTTTAATCAGCTGCATTGTACAACAAAACGTCAAAATAATGTAGGAGGACGGGGTTTGAACATGACTGGAGTAGACCCTGGGCCATGGGGCAAAAAACGCTTGCAATTCTGAGATCCACGACCACTATAGCGTATGGGGTGGAACATTTTCAAAAAAGTGCCCAAAAACTGTTTAAATTTATTGTGTGACGCGATGGCCACAGGTACAGCACTTCTCATTGCTCAAAATGGATAACTTTGTAACTTTGTCAGAAAGCTACAACAGAGTGACCAGCATGATTATTTGCATCTGTAATTACTTAGAATTTACACCAGGGGTGCTCAATGCGTCGCCCAGTCGCCCACCGAGGTAGTGTTAGTGCAGGCGGCTTGGTGGAAGAGTGAACAGCATGTCCGACTCACAGTTTAGAGTCCCGAGTTCAATTCCAGCTGGCTCCAGCCTTCCTGTGTAGCGTTTGCATGTTCTCCCCGAGCCCGCGTGGGTTCTTTCCGGACATTCTGGCTTCCTCGCATATTCCAAAAACATGCATGGCAGGTGTGCTTTGGTGAGACTGGGTGCTTGAATGGTTGTTTGTCTTTGTGTGCGCTGCGATTGGCTGGCAGCTAGTTCAGGGTGTCTCCCGCCTACTGCCCGAAGACAGCTGGAAAACGCACCAGAAATCCAGGGACAATTGTGATGGATAAGCGGCCATATAAATTGGACAAATGGATGGATTTACTTCATGTACTTGTATACAGTTTATAGACAATCCCTAAAAATATTTACATAACATTTATTTAAAAAAAACATTTTTGCCGCAGTTTAAAACATTGCGTGTTCAAATCTGACAGATGCACAGGTAAAAACATCAATGACTTCAAGAAGGCATTCAAGAACAAGCTAGACAAATATTTGCCAGTTCCGCTAGGTTGAAAGCAAAACACAACCTCATGAATGACAAAATGAATAAATACAGTTTTTCTTAACATTGTAATTCTTTTATTTTAATATTGTGGCTGTATTATGATAGGATAATTAGATTGTGGTTTTGTTTTCAGTGTGGCCCTCATATTTTGGAGACAAAAACTAGTACAATGTAAGTTGCTCAAAATGGGCAGGTGTCATTAAAAGCCCATATCAAGGGCCCAAAAAAGAGTTTGAAATAAATAACAATTGGATAACAAAACAACACAACGTTAAGCCACACTTGTCTCAGTGCATGTGTGTGTGTGTGTGTGTGTGTGGGTGTGTGTGTGCAATCGCTGGCAATGAAACTGACAAACTTCTCAAACATCAACTCAGAAAAAAAAAAAAAGCTGGCAAGCAGGCAGGCGAGAACCAGGCAGAGGAACAAATGAGCCAAAAAGACGGAACACAGAAGTAGAGGAAAGGAAGTGAAAAGTCTCTGTAGTGAATGGAACTGATGAGGCACAGGTGGGTGAACATGAGGGCTGGAGGCGAGGACCAGTACTTGGGGAAAGTGATCGAACTGAAAAAAAGCATGAAGAAGGGCACGAGAACAGTGAAAGAAAGATCTTTTAAGTGGACAAGTCCTGATTGGTTGCATTTAAAGAACTGAGAAATCTGGAATTTAGCCGTTTCTAAACTGAAAGGTGTTATACAATGCATGTGTTACTATATTTTGGCATTGCTGTCACCAGTGTATGTATGGAATTATGGGAGTATTGCACTTAACTTTAACACACATCAAGTCTTGATGCAAACACCAATCGCTTGACACTGCTATAAAGATGGAAAATACTTTCAATGATAGCTTCTTAATGCCTCATTAACAAGCTATCATGATGCCATCAGGTATATATATATATATATATATATATATATATATATATATATATATATATATATATACATACAGTCGGCCCCCGGTTTACGAACACCCTGTTTTACGAACAATTCGACTTACGAGCAATTCGACTTACGAGCGTGGACCACGGAGATTTTTGTCCCCCATTTACGAGCAAACCTTTTGTCGTACAAAGAATCCGACATGCCGGCCATTGTGTATGCAAATATATTTTCGCTTAGCTGCGTCAACAAAATCAGCAGTTGACGCTTGTGACAGTAACGTGAACGCTATTGCTCTTACAACGTCACAGTCACTGTCTCAGTCACGGTGTCAGTCACGGAGTCAGTCATGGAGATGCCAATATGCTATTGGTCGATTAAGGTCACCCGGTCTCACTCACGGAGATGCTATTGGCCGGCTTCACGTCAATCACAGAAATGCCGATATGCTATGCCGATATGCCGATATGCTATATCTCCGTGACTGACTCCGTGACTGACACCGTGACTGAGACAGTGACTGTGACATTGTAAGAGCAATAGCGTTCGACGTTGCCGTGATGAGCGTCAACTTCTAAATTAGATGAAGTAGCATAGCGAAAATAGATGTACCTACACAATGACCGCCATGTCGTATTGTTCGTAAGACGGAAGGTTTGTGCCTAAGTGGGGGACAAAAATCTCCACAGTCCACGCTCGTAAGTCGAAATGTTCGTAAAAGAGGGTGCTCGTAAACCGGGGGCCGACTGTATATATATATATATATATATATATATATATATATATATATATACATATATAGTAATCCCTCGTTCTATCGTGGTTCATCTTTCACGGCTTCACTGCCTCATAATTTTTTTACAGTGTGGATATTTTTTACAGTGCATTGTGCTCTGAATCTTGATTGGCTCAGGGGCTTTACTGTTGTCTAGAAATAAAATATTGACTCTGTACTGTATTAGTTTTTCACTTGTCAATTTATTACAAAAGGCAAGAGGATCCAAAAGCTTGCTTTCGTCTCTCCTGTGTCTCTTCTGTAACCGCTCTGTGCTCTCAGCTCTGCACACGCTCACGCGTTACCAACATGCACATTGTAAGTAAGCACATTGATTGGCAACTTGGTCACTGGGAGACGATCTCGTGACTCGTAGGCGTGCCGAGAGCAAACGCACACACTATGTAGGCACACAGACAGCAATGGAGAAATGTGCAATGTTGGAAATGTGACTTTTACCTAGATTTCTTTTGTAATAAATTGAAATTTCAAGTGTATTGTTATGATATAAGAGGCTTCACTTGAATTCGATGTCCAGGCATATCCGTTTATAAAAATCTTCTTGCTCAGAAAAAGAAAGAGCGCCAACAACTACCCATAACAACAACTAGGACAAAGAAGCACAGTTGGGACTGTGAAATACGCAAGTGACAATGTTTCCAACCTTGTATTACTATATTTACTAATTACTTATTACTAATTACTTATCACTTATTTTTTACTAAGTACTAATTTTGGGCTTTAAAATTGGTTTTGATTATTGGTTTTAGTCTATAGTTCAGTATTGCATCGTAAAATAATAAACTGACTACTTCGTGGATTTCACTTTGCGCGTGTTCTTTTTGGAACGTAATCCCCGCAATAAATGGGGGATTACTGTATATACATATGTGTGTGTACCATTTCAGCCATGTTTTTGCTTTGATTTCTTAGTTCAAATTTGAGAAAAGGACTCTGAATGGTGACAGTAAACTCAACTCACTTCACAAAAGCAGCAAATAGTGAAGCAATTCTACTTGTGAAATTAAAAGTGTTTTAGACTTATACTCAAGCCGTTATGACCACTGTTAATTGCTTAATGTTGCATACAGAAAAAGGATGGAAGGAAAAGGAACCTTCACTCCTCATCAGACTTTATGTTCCCCGTCACCCATCCATACTCCTCCTTTTAGAACATTGTTTCTCTTAGTCTGGATATACATCATAAATTTGGGGTTTTGGGGGGGTTACTGAATGGTTTCAGGTACCGGACAGTGAGGCTGATGAGCCGCTGACGTGCCAAATAAATGATATTGAACTCTCCATTTACTAAGAATGTGGTTTGTTGCCATTTGTGATATAACTTTTGCATCATTTTATTCTTGGTTCCTGTACACGCAAAATTGTACCTTTATTTACAAACAATTTAGACATTTATTTAAATTTTATTTAGGTCGGCGAAGCAATTAGAGAACTAAATTCTTGACACGAAACCTCTTAAGATGAAAATTGAGAGTTAAAACAATGAAATAAAACTACAAGTAAGACAATAGGCTCCATACAAGACAGCTCAAAGGATATACATAGGTGTGAATCATATACCAAGAAGTGGAAGAAACCCAATTTGCCCACTGCCTACTTCATACTTTGATTTTCTGCAAAAAACATGAGATGTTATGCTAGAGCACCACCAAGAATGCTCTGTGTGTGCAGTATAGGCTTGCATGTAGTTAAGTTGATCACATCCCTATCCCACACCTTGCCAATTGAAATTGAAAAGCAATGGCGCCTGCAGTCAAGCAAAGCAAGGACGTTTCTGTGTGGTGTGACGCTATTCCGGAATCTTTAATGGCAAACTGGACATAGCTTCTTCAGTGTGTGTTGATGCATCCTTCTCAGGTTGTATGTACCCAGAATATTTGACCAGGGAAGCGTCAATTTCCAATCTGCGAAGCATTTCTGATCTGGCAAAAGCAAAACAGAAATCATTTACATCCCACATTTCTCTGACTACAAGTTGACCTTGCTTCTAAATGTTTTACTTCAATTTGGGTTAATTTTACAAAAACACAAGCATAGGTCTACCCCTGACTTGAGTGGTTACATAAGTCATAGCTGTCCAACTATAACACATGATGTGTTATTAAATTGAGGAAATAACAGTTTCAGATGCATCATATATCGAATAACACTGTTACAATTATTGGATTATTGGGGGGGGGGGGGGGGGGGATTTACGCGTGCACGTAGACACGTGCTGAAATAATGTTGCAACAATAAAATGATTTTGAAGTTTGTGTGCTTTATTTTTTTTTACACAACTGAAAATTAATTTGTTCAAAAGACCTCAAAGTCATCATCACTTTCTAACGCAGCAAATAGCGTCTCCCGTTTAACTCACGGACATCCTCCCCTTCCTTCTCGTAATTTGCGCAAACATCCTGGTAACTCTTCCACGAGTGGTCATCTTCGGACCCGTCCAATTGGTTTGAAATAGAGGTCTTCGGAGATGATTGGCTGATTATCTTACTTGTGATGTTCTTTACCCAAGTGACGACTGTTGTGCGATCAGAGAGTGGAACGTTGCCCTTCGCTGTTTATCCCCTCACTTGCCGACGTCCATACCGGCTTGTTCAAACGTACGCCCACGCCCTGAAGGAATCAAGTGAAGCCAAAGTCCATCTGAAAAATGATCCACACAGGCTCGTTGTTGACAATAAAGAGGCAATAAGGCGGTGCTTGATGATGTTCTGTGCAAACGCTCTAAAACGGATGCTACCTATATCGAATTAGAGGTATATATAATAATTTTTAGTCTTATAAATGACATGATAAAATTTATTCTGCATTTGAATAGATGTTATTCAAACAGATATGTGGAAAAAAATGGCCTGCTTTGAGTTGTGCGGTTTAAGTGGATCCCCTTAAAATGAGGAAAAAAAAACACTCGACCTCAACTCCGAAAAGTACTTATTGTATTGTACTGATCTCTACTGTTACCAAATTTATGTTACTGTTCAGAAGTCTACAAAAACACTTCTGGAGCTGCATAACAACCGTTCCATATACTACAAAAAGGAGCAATGAGAATCATCCTAATGTCGTATTTCATCACCGCACACCACCGTTATCCAAAATCTTAAAATGTGTTGCTCTTGCGTAATTAAAAACTGCACAATATATTTTGAAACCAGACATAATTTGCTGCCAGGTCATATACAGAATATGTTTTTTTTTTAAAAGAGAGAGGATATAATTCCAGTAGGCTGATCAATTTAAAGATAAATTACACAAAAACAACTTGTGTCTTTACAAGAGAAGCATGGTTTACAGTTACAGTATGTGTGGAGAATCTTTTAAAGTCACACTCCCAAAGAAATACCTAAAAAGGATAAGTAGGTGATAATAAAGAATCTCCCGTTGAATAGTGGTACCATGAATAGTAAGCAGTGTACTGATTTCCTCGATTACACCTGCTACTTCACACATTGCGTGTGTGTGCGTGCATGCGTGTGCGTTCTCCGCTTCTCATTTCCCAGGGAAAATAACCAATCACTGTGGGAAAAATGATACGCCCGTGATAATAATTTCCCAACAGGCTCACATTTTCTATAAGGAATTTGCGGAATGAAACCGGGCACGGCAGATCGGCGGCGCCAATGCTTCCCTTGTGAGCGGCATCAAACGTCTGTAAGAGTTCAGGGATCGTTAATGTTTCCTAAAAAGCAAAACTTGCAAATTTAGAGAGAGATAAAAATGTAATCAACTGAACGAATCACTGATCACCTGAAGACAATGAAAATAAGATAAAGGTTCATTTCAATTGATTCAATTGATTGAGCAATCACTTCTTGGACTCTTTTAAAACAATGTCCAAACTTTTCTTACAGAACCCCGCGTGCAGCAAATGATACAAAAATGCCCAAACTAATCCAATGTAAAGCAGATCATGCATGATATAACAAAGGGATTTACACTAATTGACAAAGTCATTTTTGGGGTGACCACTGGCCCTGGATGCCAGTAAATCTGTCCCTGCTGAAGAAAGCAAAGCAGCAGACGCTTGTGTCCCCATTCAACCCCAAAACAATTACTATGTAGGCAAGCACAAGAGTAATTTCCTGTTTCGGCTCCTGTTTAATTCTGTTTTTCAAAAATGGTGTGGCCCAATGAAAAGCAAGGCCATGCAGCAAATGGCCAAACTCCGGACACCACTGATTTAAGCGGACTAAAAATAGGTGAGAGTGACTCATAGTTAAGTTCATTGCTTTTTCCGAGTTCAAGCAGCTGTCATGGGAGTGATTTATGGACGCAGGGCCATGTCCGCTACGTGAGAGAATATTGTTGAGTGCCACCTAAGATTGGCTTTGCCTCACATTGCACGTAAAGTCTGCAATGTTTTTTCCTCAAGGTCACTAGACCCAGAAAAGTCTGGTACTAAGGCGGGGGACCTTCATCCTAAACGCAGCGTTTTATTTATTTATTTGTTTGTTTTTCACAAGTCCAACAAGCGGTATGCTAAAACTGGTCCTTGTGTTTTATTAAAATACATTTACTATTGTAAACACTTATGAGATCACTGTTAGTCACTATCAATAATGATGTTGCATGGATCATACGCCTAAAAAAAACATGCAAATACAAATACTACAGCATTTATAAATAAATCAGCAGTTACTTTTTAATCTAAACTGTCCTTAGGTTTGTTTGGGAACTGTTGTTTGTCTTTGAGTGTGAATGGCTATATGTCCTTGCATGCTTTTGTATACTATGTATATAGTGTGCATGTGTGAGTGTGCTTTGATCTTATTGATTTCCCGCAAGTCTAATTTTAACTTACGATGTGGAACATAAAAGAAAGGTCTCCAAGCCTTCCATCTTGGGGCTAATCGAAAAAAAAAAAATCTGTCTTCCATTTTCCAAGACAAAGACACACATTTATGAAAATAGTTGTAATAAAGCAGCAATTACAGTAGGATTTCACCAGAGATTCCCCCTCCTACTCAGTGTGTTAAAATGCTAACCCATTACGTGCTTCAAAGCTCTGCAAGCCGTATGATATGATACAATATGATATATGAGCTCGGCGGCCCCATTGATTCGGTCGCTTATTGGAGTTTGTGCTGGAAGGATACAATATTCCACATATTTGCCACAAAAGAGTGAAATCAAGTGCGCCCCTTGAGTAGGAAAAAGTCACCCCCCAATCGAGGCGCTTTGCAACTTTTTAATAACATTTCATGCTCGGCAGGATATGGATTGAGATTGGATAATATAGCACTTTCTTCATCCATAAGCTGATGATTAAAAGCTGCTGCCAGCATGCTGATAGCATTAGCCAGTCACCACCATGATAAATGACCTCCACATCTATCAATTTTATTGAGGAAGGGGAGAGAAAAAGGCACCACAGCATGCTTCACACGGGTTGGACGTTCTACACAACATCATGAAAACATATTTAAAATTTTCAAAACACAACCTGACTCCTGGGAATGCCTCTTATGAGCTATCCCTACCGTCCCATATTCCACGGATGACTTCTGGTGTGCTGTTTTTCTGTGTAATATCCCTAAATCTGTCCAGCTGATATTTTAGTGCAAGCTAAACAACACAACAGCGCTCCTCATAAAAGGCAAACAGCAGTGGTAAGCATGCTTCCAATAAAGCAGGCAGAGAGGGAAAGAAAGAGCGCATCCCTTTGGGAATTGAAACAAAGAGCATCTTTTTTTCTTTTTTTTTAAAGTTTGCCATCATGCCATTAAGAGTGTGCAGGTATATTTAATAAATATCCTAATGAAGATAAACAGTAATCAATCAAGACAACACCTAATGAGGACACAGTGTCATCAATCAGGAGAGCAATCAGTTGGGACCTTATTTGTCGGATGTTTTTCATCAGTGGCGACAGGAACACAACATGTGCACATCAAGAGAAATTGCAATTAATCACATTTTAATCAAATTAAAATATTTGTCGCAAGAAGGTATGATTTATTCTTTTTAATACACTTTGGTTGTACTTGGCTCACACTTTGACTTCGGAAAGGAAATTTGACCTAATAAGCCTCTATTGGAATCAAGTTTGTTGCCAAAATCTTGAAACATACAGGGTATCACACTAGCCCGTTCTGGCAAAAGCCAATTCAAAAAGTGAATAAAGTTTAAGCATAAATGACAAATATGCAGTCGTCTGTTTAATCAAAACAATCACTTTTAGCATCAGGTGTGATGTAGGAGAGAAGCATGCAGGTATGCGGCTCTCTTGGACCAGGGTTGCCTACAAATCAACTTCAATGTCCATAAGCTTGGACATGAGCTTCAATGCTGTTGATTAGCTGAGTGAAACGATGCCTTCACGTGCATTTGAGAGAGTTGTGCTATTTCAAATTTTATTTAGAAAATATATTTAAATGTTTATTTCTTGAGTAACCCAGATTTCTACCTCAGTTAGAAATGACTCACTGTTAATTAGCAAGCTTAGTGCCGGTCTGGCTAAATACAGTACAAGTGCTGGGTTTTGTGTCTTAAAAGAGTATTGCGGTATTGCAGAATAACAATTTCATTGTGTGGTATGATAATAATAATAATCATCATCATCATCATCATCATCATCATAATCATAATAATAATCATAATAATAATAATGATAGGGGCGGTGGCGCAGTTAAAAGCACGTCAGCCAGTTCAATCCACCTGTCTCCGGGCTTCCTGTGTTCAGGTTCCTTGTATTTCAAGCATGCCCTGGTCTGTGTTAATATGTGCCCAGCAGTTATGAATACTCTTACAGATAGCACTGATGTGGCCCGAATACAGAGGAGGAATTTTGCCAGACCTGCCAGCACAGGATACTGGTGACAGTAATCTACAACCGTAAACAAAACAGATCTGTGATGTCACTCGTGTTGGTGAAAAAAAAACACCAGGAACACATGCAGGAGCTTACTACAAGTGGCATAGTGTGGAATCCCTCGACATGATTAAAGTGGCAGAAATGCTATCTTCCAAACATAGTTTTCTTTTTCTGCTGTTTACCCTTCTCCTCTGTCGCCACTTTTGCTTTGGAACATGGCCTCACTCGAAAGGTAATAAATAAATAATAAACGTATAAAACACAATGCATACTACTTTACATTATTTGTCTTTTATTGAACCTAAAAATGTATCAGATCATTTTGCCCGACCATATAACAAAAATCATGAGATGAAAGTCACTTCGGAGCAAGCAGATTGATTGAAAAAAACAAAATATCACGACACGTTTCAAAATTGACACTGAATCTTGTATTGCAATACATGTGTACGTCACTTTGCATCGCAATACGTATTTTGATATATGAGTATTGTTCCTTTGGTTCTTTTTTTTTTTTTGCTATACTATGTTTGAGTTTTCTGCTTCTTTTCTGTAGCACAGAGATTCTGTTAAATGGAAAGTGCATTATAAATTAAATCCATTCTTCTTCTTCTTCTTCTTATTATTATTATTATTGCTATCATTATTATAATTATCGCCCAGCACTACTAAACACCAAACGCCCTGATCTGACACCACCACTTTTGTTATGCTTTCATTCCAATTCAGCGCATTTTATTCCTACGACCTAATTAAATTTAGCAGCACCCTAGAAAATATTGCTAGGGGTACTCAGCTTCAATTTGATACTTGCCCTCTACCGTAGCTCTGTCCTCTAGAGGTTTCCTTAAATCTGGAAAAAAAAAAAAAAAAATCTGAAATGAAAGCTTTTCTAGTTATTTTAACAAAATTATTAGTCATTTAACAGCATATTTATACTGAAATTACTAAAATTTCTAAGTAACTTTGAGTGAAATTTCCATTTATATTGTTTTGAATGCAAATTTCACAGTTTTTACCCTTAAATAACTGACTAACATTGGTGAAATACCGTACTGATGTAACTATATTTTAACAATAACTTCTAACTCTATTTCTATTGCATTCATCGATAAAATAACGGAAATGTTTTGTATGTATTTATATTATTTCGTATTTTTACAGTTGCAGTGATTTCATGGTTTTTTTTTACATTTGAAGTGTAAAATCAGTGTGTTTTTTTGTTTTTAAATTAAATATTAAAAAAAAAACTTTAAAAAACAACGCTAAAATATACAGTACATTTCAGTTATTTTTTTATTTTTTCTATGTGCACTTTATATCTGCCAGTCCATGATGAATCTCAAGCCTTGACCGATCCTTGAAAAAAGGTTGGAGATCTTCCACGTTTCCAGAATAAACCTGGCCATTTGAGGCCCTAGGTTCTTGCAGCTCTACCTCCTTCCCTGTCCTGTCTCATTGATGGGGCTTCTGCCTTCACGGTAATGCGACCTCTTTGTTCCCACCGTTGGGGTAGGGCTCTCCAGTACCTGGTTGATTGGGAGGGATAAGGCCATGAGGAGCAGCCTTGGGTGTCTTCTCACATGGTTCTGGACCCCATGATGAATGTAGACTTCCACTGTCTGCAGCCTGACAATCACTCCATCTGGTCTGCGCCTCCTGGGATACCGCGCCCTTCTGTCCCTCCCCCCTGACTAGTGAGCCTCCTGCTTGGTTTGAGACTAACAAATCAACCACTGACAATTAACTACCCCAATAATGGCCCAACGGAACATACATGAGGTTGAGGTGTACATGAAGATGCTCACGTAATGCCCCCCAACCCTGTGTTTTATTTATTTATTTATTTATTCATTTATTATATATGAGTTGACCAGAGAGAGACATTCACCAAGAACCTAGCATTAAACCTCAAATGGAGGGAATGGGGTACAAATGAATGACAGATGAGTTGAAGACTTTACCAATCTGTTTGGCACTCACCTGATAATGATAACTGGTAGCAGGTGTGATCCTTGAGAAAAAAACAAAGAGAAAGAGAAAAAACACATTAGGTTGGAAACAAAAACAACATTCTGACAATTTTAAGGTTATGCGGGACCCAAATGGCTGCTGGCATGCTACCAGATTTTTATTATACATGTTTTGTGTTTCACAAAAATCCAAGTATATATTTGCAGTTTCATATCTGTGAAATAGTGACATATTATGACATATCTGTGTACGTGTACTGAAATAGTGAAGTGAGCAGTCAATGCCACCAGAATGCACCTGAGCAATGTACAAAAGGCAATACAGTCAGTGAATGTAGCAAGGCAGCCTCTCAAAACAGGCAATCTCACCTTTGTTCCTGCACACTTCCATTTGGGCCAACCCACTGCTTCCTTGACCACCATGCAATGTTTTTTTTATAGTTTAATAAAAGCAGTGCAGCACTATGTACCTATATGTGGTTACAGTTTTGTTGCGGCACTTTTGCAGATGTGCAGCATTCAATCACGGTACAGGTGTCAGTTGCCAACTGTCTTTTTTTTTTTTTTCCACCATAGTCTGCCCATTCCAGTCTGGTTTTGCCACAGTTTCGTGCAAAGTGTCTCATGGAAATGTGTTAAGTAGTTTCTTTGTAATCTTTTTAATTAAAAAACAAGCTGGTGATGAAAACATGAGCATCTTGGCGGAGGTAAGAAAAGAGTAAATGAGGCTTATTATGGTCTTAAAGAGAAAAACAAAACCAGATAAAAGTGGTTAGTTAAAAAGGGAAAGGATCTGGGGGATGAAAGCAAGATGAAAGGAGAGAAACATGTTTTAATGAAAAGATTACGTTTAGTTGATCTGCATAGGCAACAAGCTAATGGAGGTTGTTACATCATTGCACATGTGTGTGTGAATGTGTGTGTTTGTATAAAAAAGGGAAACGCTTAGAAGCACGGGGCGACATTGCAACGTGGCCAAAAACAAGCAAAGATTCACCTCACAGAAGCAAAAAGTGAAAAATGAGCCCTTTATCACAACAGTGCAGACAAAGAATATTTCATGAACCCCCCCCCCCCCCCCCACACACACACACACACACACACACACACACACACACACACGCTAAAGCCAAACACCCTCTTCTTCCCCCTCACCTCTCTCAACACGCTTGTTTACAGTAATGGCGTCCCAAGGGAGCGATTGGAAACGGTGCCCGCAGCAGCAGCTTTCATCTGGAGGCCCCATGTTCTTATAAATATGCAGCCATCTCACTCTCGTAGGGCCGATAAGGCAGATGCACAATTTACAAGCAGTGGGCTGGCGACGGCCTCAGCAGCACTTTGACGCCTCACCAGCAGTGTAGTGGGAGAAGAGATATTTTCATCCACTTGACAGTAATTAAATGTTCTTAATTGTTTGGGGAAACAAAAAAGAACACGGCTGAGAGGTCTACTAAAGGAAGTTAAACAATCCTAAACCTCGCGAAGCGCAACGGGGGTTCAGCTCGTGTAATTTGTAATAGACAGAGTTATGTACGTCAACTACATGGACACACTTCACACATTGATTTGGCATGTTTCCAAAATGTCAGCAAGGTTTCTCAGCAAAAAGGAAAAAAAATATGTTTGAAGTTGCGCAAAAAAATGGTCAGTCCAGCTGCTAATGCTGCTTCGCATTTTATTTTATTAATAACCTAAACAAGGTATTTGTTGAAATATTCGTTTAAAAAAAAATCAGATGACCTTTGTTTGCAAAACATATTGAGCAGTAACAATCTATGTGTTAAAGAAACATTGTGCAGAATTTAGTTGCATTTTAGTGATGTTACATGAATGCAGCACACACACTGTCACAAAGAGTCACAAACAGACCAGAATTTTGAAACATAGTGAGTGAATACAAGTCAAATTTGCCATTGGTTTCAGTGCACAGTTGGACGGAATCAACAAACTTGGGCCAATATGTCAACGCCAGTCAATTAGCCCAGGCTTCCGCGGACATAAAGAAAATGAAAACACAACCCTTACAGCCAAGTAGAAAGAAGGACAGCGATCCAGGCACACTGGGATTAATAAGTGGCAACAACACAACGCAGGGTAAGGTTTCGGTAAATTCTTGTTGTAACGCGATGTCTTTGCTGGGGTTTTCTTTTGTGTTTGATGGGTGAAATCAAATATGTAGAATAACTCGTCATCGTAACTTCCAAACTGATCTTCGTTTCCCGTCATGAAACTGCTTGGAGTAGCCGCCACCCCTCCCCTTTCTTCCTCTTCCCTCTGCTTCTATAATGTACAATTGGCAGAAAACAGACAAAGAAACAAATAAAAAACACATATTTCTGGTTGAACTTTGGACAAAATTTTGAAAACATGTTTCCTAATTGTTTTTTTTCCCCCCTAAGTTCTTAGTGGTTTTGTCTTGTGTTACACTTACAGTTATTAATTTTGAATGTACATTTTTATTTCCCGTAACAATTCAAAAGAGTGTATTTTGTGTGTTTCAGCTAAGGTAGAACCTAACCCTCTCCAACATAGAATCTGGTGATAACCAACCTCTTCAGCAAATCTAGTGGCATTTAGTCCTGGCTTTCTTATCAGCACGGTAGTAGACAGTCTTATCAAATGCAGGGCTAAATAACGATGAGCTGTGATTTTCATCACTGGTGAAGCACTGACTCTTCTGGAGTCTTCTTTTCCTGTAGGCAATGATGTAGGCCGATTTGGGATCACCACACCATGTCCTCCTTTTTCCACCAAAGTCAAGTTTTGCCATAGGCACTAATCACATTACAGTAACATTACAGTGACCAAAAACACAATTTACAATGTACTTCAGTTGGGCCAAAAATAAAGGGGAGCAGCAAAAAGCAAGCACACACACTAAGAATATTATGTAAACTGATTCATATCAAAACAAACAACAACTAAAACAAGTGGCACAAAAACGTAAAGAAGGGTGCGCTCGAAGAACAATCAGGCCAAAGTTGAAACGGAGAGTGAAGAATACTGCTGTTTTCAAACAACCGCTATCGCTACCACTCCACAGAGGCCTTTTAAATTTGCGGCAGTAATCCTCGTCAATCAACGAGGGTCCCGTTGGTCCGGTGTCTGACAATCTCTGCTGTCCACCACTCTCAACAGAGATTCTCCTAAAGAGACGAGCGCTCAATCTTTCACTCACTCACACACAAGCAATACACACAAGTGACGGCCAGGGTCGTAACATTTACCAATGATGCAGCATCAGGAGCGAGATGTTTCAGTGATCAGGGTCTTGCCCAAGGACACTTCGACATAGTCCCAATGGTCAGGGATACAACCTCTCTCCCACTGGAACTTTCCACCCCACAGTTTACACTGTTCCCCCAATTTACACTGTTCTGATAACTGGCCCCATTTTCACAGGACAAAACAATTACTCCAGTGCAAAAAGCCGGAGCACAGGTAAGCCACAGGTAAGCTGTCGTTGTGGAGTAAAATGGAGGGAACAGGAACAGTGAGAAGAGTGAGAATAAGAAGTGGCTGAGGAACAAAACGTGGTTATTTGATATGCACAGGTGAAGTGCGGTATCAAAGTCAAAGTCAAAGTCAAGTTTATTGTCAATTTCTTCACATGTGCTTAACATACAAAGAAATCGAAATAGCGTTTCTCACTATCCTCTGCGTTTTACATGTACACAAGACAACGCATTGTCGGGAGAGCGAGTGGCCGCTGCGTATACACGCGCCGCCATCTTATGTATGTGGCAGTACTGAATAATTAGACACACTTGTGGTAGCGATGCAGTTCAAAGCCAACAAAGGCGTAGAAGCAGGTGGCGGCACCAGACAGGATGCCGGCGAGGCCAAACGGAGCAAATCCGCCGGTCCCCAAAATCCTCTTCAACATTGCTTTGATTCAAGCATCACTTTTGCATCACAAGATGTCATTAAGGCTTATATGTCATTAAGCCTCGATATTGAATGCCATTTAGTCACGCAGGTCACAATTTGTATCTAAGCCCTTTATTTTGTTGTAGTATATAAATTACATTTCTTCCGTGATATGTTTTTCAGATCGTCCCATACTCTGGCATGTATTTCATCTGCACGTCGGGAATCCAAACCTGTCTGTCCCGGAATATTCAAACCCCTGCTGTCCTAATCTGTCTGAAGCCAGATACCTTTACTTTCCAAACCTGCCTTGTTTTTATTGAACAACTGGTCTCAACTCTTTCCTGCCTCTAGTGTTCTTGGCTCCTATCACAAGAGTCAGTGCTTCATAACAAATGTACAGTTTTATATGCTGTATGCATTGCGGCATCATTATGCATTCAATCAATACTTTTATTCTTCATTGTGATTAGGAACTGCTAATGCGTTGGCAGTTGGGGCACAAAATTAATGTTGAATTTTCAGTGTAAACCTGCAATTTTATTAAACACTTACGATAAAACGTGTCCTACCTCAACATAGTAATCCATACCGTATCTACAAATGTAGCATTTTGTTAAAATAAGGCAATATGCTTTTTCCCCCAGAAGTAAAAAATGTGATTTTTTTGCATGGTCTGCTGCATACAGTGAGCCTCATATGCAGACTTGACTGGCTGAGTAAGGTCATGTGAGATGGCTTAACGAAAAGATAATTTCTTTATGTGTTTCATCACTACGGAAAAGCTATTAATGCTATGTCATATACAAATTGAAGTGCCTCATGTCTTGAATCATAACCTTTTTTTTTTCGGCTATAGGGATAGAACCAAATGTAAAACTCACACTGCCGAAGGGGTTGGATGGGACTACCACTGATGACATTCCCATTCATCTGGTTGGTTTAATGTCAAGCCCTGGTAGTTGCCAGTTATAAAGGGTTTAAAACATTTCTGTGGCTAAATACATGAAGTATAAAAAATTACATCATAATTAACACACAAGAGCTACTATTTCAGTTGGGCCTAGTGCATTGGAACGTCAAAGCCTTAAACACAATAAAGTTTTGCATGAGATTACAATTATTCTCCATCAAAGTGAACATTTATGACAGCCTATATGTCCAATGAAATCGCACAACTTAAAGTCTGTAAAGCTAAAGCATATCAACGAGAATCCATGAGAAGAGGTTGCTAGTGTACATGTGTGCTTTTAATTCAATGTAACATAGCTGACTAGGCTCCATGTCCATTGAAAAAGATTTGCTGATGAACCTTTAACACAGTGGTCCCCAACCTTTCGGCGCCAAAACAACAAAGATCAAGCACCAACGTATGAACTGTAAAGACTAAATCATCTCCAAAACATTATTTCGGGTGCAGCCCATACGGCCCGGTACCAGTTGATCCACGGACCGGTACGTGGACAGAGGGTAGGGGACCACTGCTTTAACACACGGATAAACAACCATTGAAGTCTCGTTGAAGAAAGAAAGAAGGATGGAATTTATTTTCAAATAGCAAGGGTTGTGCAGATCTACATTGGAGCAAGCCAACGATTTATTTGTGGTTTTGATATGTGTATTAGTAAATCAATGGTCACAAAATTAAATACCAAAAATATTAAAATAACTGATTTTCAATGCTCTTACAATGAAGTGTTGCTTGATTAGCTTGCTTGATGTGTGTAAATTCGCAAGCCCTGGTGTCATTTTTTTTATTGTGAGGCAGATTAGGTAGGAATAAATATGATGTCACGCAAGACACAGATTCCATCTATCTATCTATCTATCTATCTATCTATCTATCTATCTGTCTGTCTGTCTGTCTGTCTGCCTGAAAATAACTAAAAAAGTGCCTTGAAAAAGTATTCATATTCTATTAACTTTGTGACCTTACATTCATAAATGTGATTTTAATTTGTTGAAACTTTGGTGAAAGACTAACAGAAAGTAGCATACAATAGTGAAAGGGAATGAAAATTATACATGGTTTTCCACATTTTAAGTGAATATAAAATTGCAAAGTTTGCTGTGCATTTGTATCCAGCTCTCTGTAATCCCATACACTTACATAGAATTTGATGCAATCAAGTGCCTCCAGAGGTCCCCTCATTAGTAATATAATCAATCCACTTGTGTGTAAATTGTTCTCTGTATAAAAGCAACTGTTTTTCTGAAGGTCTCACCTCTGCACCGAAGCGCATGTCTTGTTTAGTTGACAGCACAAGGCAAAAGCTGTTTTTAAAGGTGACATTTGTCCAAATGATTACATTATTGAATCATTGATAAAATATTAACGGGTGGCAGATTTGTTACCTCACATGCTGAGGTTGTATGTTCAATTACAGCTCCAGCCTTCCTATTTGGAGTTTGCATGTTCTCCCCATGCACCTCACATAATAGGCGGGATAGGCACTAGCAAACCAGCGATCCTTTTGAGGACAAGCAGTTGAGATAATGTATGAACAATTTGCGGACTATAGTTACAACTCATCCACAAGACATTAAAAACAATGACCAACAGAGGGGGAATGGGAAGTCAAATTAAGACAAAGAAAAATTAAGGAATATGAAGTGGGAGGGGAAAAGCAGCCTCAGGCAACAGAGAGTTTATTAATCATCAAAGCATAATGTTCATTCATACTTAACAAAGACAAATCAGTGCTGTTGGGAGAGTATCAATACTGTCCCGTGAGATACTGCTTATACAACATATATATTCATATATTATTAAAACTCTTGTTTTGAGTAGTTTGTTGTCATATAAATGTATTATCAAGTGGATTAACCAAGTGCAGTAACTGGAAAGAATTCATTGTAAAAGGACATTCAGTCTGAAATGATACTTGCTACCAAATGGAGGAGAGATGTAAAACAATTGTCTTGTTTCGTCAGGGGGCAGGTCGCAGACAATGTCATCAAAATAACAATTTCTTAAGCCACTTAATGTTTGACATTAACTTGAAATTTCAAAATAATCTTGACCCTTGATAGTAAAATTAGATCTTATAATTCTGTTGCATGTTTGTTTTCCAAGCATCTTGCTTTATTGAGGTAAAATAATGATCCATTCTTGATGTTACGAGCAAGAATAGTGAAATACTTCAATTCAAGGAAAGTTTGCTGTTTTTGAAACACAGTGGCATATGCTACTCAGCATGTGGATCACACTGATAGTCATTTACCTTCAAACGTTAACGTTAATACTGTATCCTTTTTTTTATTCAAACAAATTTTGTATGGTTTGTCAACAACATTCTTCTCTTTAGTGTGTTATGTTTATTTGCCACTTAAGACCTTGGTTTCACTATAAAAGGGCTTCAAACATGTGTAAAAATAAACTAATGAAAGATAGTAATTTGACAGATTGACTGACTGTAGTACAATCCACCAGAGGTTTCACAACAACTGCACCCACATAAATTTTGCCAAATATTTAACAGTTAGAAAAGACGAGGCCAGTCTTATTCTTTGAGGGGAAAGCTAACACTGAAAGCTAAGATAAAAATATTTGGATTTTATTTGGCCATATCAAAGACAGGAATTCTACATTGGAAAGGGGAAAATGATTTGTTAAAAAAAAAAAAAGAAAAACACTTTTTTTCTCTCTTCATTCGATATAAAGTAAAACTGACCATGGATTTATTTTTACTCCATCACGTCATAAGACAGGTTGTAATGAACATACAGTCCTTTTATGTGTTGCCAGTACGCTCACGGAATTCCATTGACGTTTTCCCCGAAGACTCTTTTGTTGAGTCAGTAAGAATCGATCCACGAACAAGGGACAAAAAAAAAACTGTGTTCTTGAAAGGCCAGTTATTGATGACTATTTATTGACACTCTTCATAGCGATGATGTGAAAGACTGAAGTTTGCCAGTCTTCCCAAATGCTCCTTTGCTTTACGGATTCTCCCGAGGCCCCAACGTCCCTTCTTATTTGCCTCAAGTCGCTCCAGATGTGTCGTCAAGTGTGGTCGCTACGTGCCGAGATCTTCATCAACAGCTATCGAGCGCTGCAACCATGCTCCGCATGCAGACGGGGGATTTGCCATAATTGCCTTCCTGTGAGTTGCGTGACGACGCCGACCAAGCTTGTGCTTTCTGGTGGCGTCCATCAGAGCAGTGGTCGATTTTTGCTGCTTTGCTGTGTTTTTACACCAGGGAGGATAGAGGAAAGAAGAAGAAATTGAGGAGACACCAAAACCCATTTATCAATAATATAATGAAGATCAGTGAACATTTATTTGCAAGTAGACTTAGCAGTGTTCAAAATAAATATTTCTACAGTAGAACCCATCTAGAATGAAACCTGCATGTGCAAAAATACCTCCTAGGGTAAAAAAAACAAAACAAAAACATATTAAAGCCTTCCCCACACCACGAAAAACCCCGCTGTTGCGTAATACAAAATGATTTTTTCTGCTTTGCCTTCCATAAAGGTCTAGCTTTGTTGATGCTTGACGTGGTGGCAAGCACTTTGCACCACTTTATACTCAGAGAGGCTTTCCCGCCGCAGTCAGACAATATTCTCCCATACTCTAGGTGGCAGTCAATGGAGTCGACAGCATACAAACAACACTACTCTTTATCTGAGATATAGAATCCGAGTAGATTCAAATTATCTAAATTCTTTCAAGCATTTTTAACAGACTCCTCATTTCTCTCCCACGTGGTGCTTGCCAGGAGTTGTTTATGGTATTTAGGTCACAGTAGTCCTTTTCAGCCTAATCATAAAGGTGTTTGTACCAGCAAACCTCCATAAGCAATAGTTCGCCCGCTGTGTTTTCCGCTGGTAAAAAAAAAAAATTACGGAATGTACACACTGCGGAAAATCTGATTTGCATGGACTCCGCGCAGAGGAGCGTGGTTACTAAAACACGTCATTTTGACGCGTGGAGCCATAATGTAAAGTAATCTAATTACTGTAATGCATTACTTTTTACTGTAACGTGGTAGTGCAATATATTACACACAAAAAATAGTGATATTGTACTCATTAAACAATGAATTACGATGTATTTTCAGCCCGACGGTGTTTTTTGTTTTGTTTTGTTTCTTCACATATTTTCCATAAACACCGCAAGATCAAAGGAGAGAAGTCCGGGGCAAAATGTTTACTTTCTTTTGTTACTATCTACAACAACAGAGATGAATACGGTGACGGCAGACGACATCTTGAATATGGACAATTTAGACACAAAATGGACATACGCCTATTACTTGCAGCTCATCAGAGATAAAGATAAGAAGGTGCACTTTGTGCGTGACACCTGAAGAGCTGTCCACTTTGCGGAATACCACCAGTAATTTAACAAACCATTTGGAGCTGTATCATAGTAACGTGAGGTTAGCCAAAAGACGCGGAGAATTGTGAGTGGGGATAAAACAAAGTTCTCTCGCTGAGGGATGCTACTTCCACCTCAAGATGTTAGGAGATTCGTGGTATGTCATACATAGAAGGTGTGCTGCTGCCTTCCTCAGTGGAGTTATCAGCATATGGAAACCTTATCAGCAAGATCCCTGTCGCAACTACCAATAATGACAAGGTAAGCTAACACTATTTTTTCTTTGTTTGTTTTTTTGCTATTAATAATAGTCTTTTAAAAGTTCTGGTCAATGTGTATCAATATGAAGCATGCAAAACCTCACATTAAACCGCGCTAATGACAATGACGATTATGTAGGCTAGCTGCTAACCTTAGCCCCACCGAAACCATCTATTTTTGAAACATCTGTCTCTAACCTAGTCAACTGAACTTGAATTGGAATATTAACATTGAAATAGCAGAAGGCACAGTTTTTCCTTAAGCATAAACAATGCATCACTATGCCGAGAAGCTAAGTAATAAAGGGATTAAAATACATAACAAAGATACTGCAACTTGCCATGTCTTTAAAGTTTTACAAAACAATATAGATGAAATGTTTTGTACTATTTCCAGGCTTAAGTCAACCTTCCGCTGGATGTGTAATGAGCATAATGAGCTCCATTTAGAATGGCAAATCTAAATGGGATTAAAATACATAGAAACAATTCTGTACCTTGTCATGTCTTTAAAGGTTTACAATACAATACAGATGAAATTGTTGTACTGTTTTTAGGCTGAAGTCAACCTTCCACTAGATGTGTAATGAGTGTAATGAGCTCCATTTAGAATGGCAAATCCATATTTCCAGTTATGTTGGTGAGAGTAATATAAAAGTAATGCAACAGTAGTGTGATGCATTACATTTCAAACACAGTAATATTGTAATGTAACAAATCACTTTGAAATAACAATAATACGTAATAAATAATGCATTACAGTTTGGCGGTAACTTGCCCAACGGTGACGTCCGAGACATAGATTTGCTATAGTGAAAAGACTGCAAACATGCTTTCATTGCAGAGGAGTTATACTGTACTTGAGCCAGGAAAATGTCATTTTAGGAGCCACTGTGCTCAGAGTAAAACGACAGTTACTATGGAACCCTGGCCTAACCAACCAAATTTCCACAAATATGAAAAAGCCCTTTTATTTATTTATTTTTTTAAGTTGTTATTACTTTTACTTTTTTGTACATTAAATGTTACAATCCACTATCTTCCAAGTGAGGTCATGTTCCAAAGCATAAGTGGAGGCAGAGGAAGAGGGCAAAAAGCAAAAAAAATAAAACTTCATGATTCTAAGGTAGTATTTCTGCCGTTTTAGTCATATCGTGGGCTTCCGCACATTGTTCAAGTCACCCGCAACTTTTGAGATTTCAAGGTTTGTTTTTTCTTACTTCATTTTGTTACTTTTATAAGCCAAAAGTATACAATGAATTATTTTTTGTAATATGAAGAAAAAAAAACCTGTACAGAAACAACTGTATCTGAAAGTTTCACTGGATTTGATCAATTGTAGCAATAGATTTTTCCTTGGGTTTTGTTGTATTATTGTTATTATTACTTTTTTTTATCACCAACACGTCATGATCTGTTTGTTTGCAGTTGAAGAGCACTGTCACAAGTATCTTGTGCTGACACGTGTGACAAAATGCTGCTTTTGTATTCGTGCCACATCAGTACCATCTGAAAGAGTATTTGTAAATTCTGTGGACATATTAACACAGTCAAGGACATGCTTCTAATACAAAAAAAGGGAACGTTCAATGAATAAATAAATTAGAATTTAAAAAAAGTTTAATGTCTGCAGATGTGCAGGTGTGCGGCTTCTGAAAAAGAATAAATAGAATTTGTCTGTTTCAATACAGTAATTTCCTTTGGTTTTTAAGGGCTCAATCTTTTTAGACATACAAATATATATATATATATATATATATATATATATATATATATATATATATATATATATACACACACATTTATTTTTCTTTTAAAAACATTGCCCAATATATCGCAATATCTACTGCAATACACCTTTGCTGTATTGCAATATAGTGCAATAGACTTATAAGACACGATGCCCAGCACTAGTTCTTTTTTTTTTTTTTTTTTTCATGTTTGGAACGGTTTTGTCCACAAAAAAGGGTGTTTACGCGAATATGCATAGGAATGTGTGAGTATAAAATACCTTCATTATGTCATTATGTAAAATTTTACAGTTAAACTTTATGTAGCTGTGTTTTTCTTCAGAATACAATTCTCCAAAATAGTGTCTGGGGGGAAGGGGGGGGGGGGGGGGGGGGTGGGATAGACAAACAATCTACATTTACATTGATAAATTTAAAATTAACTAATACAACTGAGATAGGGTCTAGTGACCCGAAAATCAATGAATGAATATACAACACCCACCCCCCCATAGGCCTGTCTGTTTTGATTTTCTGAAAGGATTTACTATATTATGCTGAGACTTACTTATCATTGAATTTACATTTTTCTTCTCTCTTAACAGCATCTCAATTTTTGTAATGAATTATCAAAGATCCATTCAACAGCTGATGTTTATTATTGCAGTTACAGTTTATATTGATGCAGGGTTGCACCACAATAAATGCACATGGGAAGCTGAACGAGCAGAGGAACGCTAAATGGGGGTGGGGGACAGGTTCTGTGAAGGAACAGGTTCACATTAAATTATTGATAAGTTATGAATTAAAGTTTAACAACAGAACTCTCGGGGGAGACGACGTGTCGCTTTGTTGAAACTACAGCCACTAAAGAAGCACTCTGCATGTTCATGGCTCAGGGTTTTGAAGATAAAAACAACAGACTTTTTTTTGCATACTTTTGCCATACGTGGGCATCTTTTTAAAGCTTTGAAAGAGGAAAAAAGCTCACGCCAGCAAGGTTGGAGAGTGTGTTCAATATGTGAAGCGCACACATTGCATGCAATTTCATAAGTGGAAAATTGTGCTGGTGGCGTCCCTGGGGATGCTATTGGATCCAATGTGCGACACGCAGGAAACGATCAGCAAGCCCAGCCCACATTAATGGCGGCACTCGGTCTGCGTCGTGTCCTCTCATGCACGACGAGTCAGCTCATTATCAGCCACACTGTTCCCCTCCACATGTGAATTATTTAACCACGTTTCTTTTGACATGCTGCGCCCTTTTGCTCGTTACATTACATCCATTCATATTTAATTGCACTAAATTAATCATCCTGCGTTTTTACTCGTTTAGTTCAGTTACCCTCATTAGATCCGCGAGGTAATCGATTATCATTAAGACAGTGAAATAAAAAGAAGTAATAAAACGCCACGCAGTGGCACAGACACTTCAATTTGTTTGCATTATTTTTGGCCATAGCAACACTTACACCAACGTTTTATAAACACTACTTGAGGTGCAGCACAGATACTGGCGGATCTTGAATATCATGTGAGCAGAAGGCTTAATGCACGGCACTTCAGCAGACAGATCTCCTCTAAGTTGGGCATGCTGGGCACAGGGGGTGTCGCCTGTGATGCACTTGGCGCAGTGTCAATTTGGTGGCAGAAAGTGGATCTAAACTTATGCTTGCTCAAACCATGTCTAAGTGCGGGTGTAGATAGGCACCTGGTCTCAAGTCTTTTTGGTGAATTTGACTGAGGCGCAGGCAGATATGAAGCTGTGGATGCCAGATGAATTTTACTCATAAATATGTGAAAAGCCGACATCAAAACAATTGTACAAACCCCGATTGTGATGAAATTGGGATGTTGTGTAAAAGATAGTTGAATACACTATTTAGGCAATGTATTTAATGCTTACGCTGATTCATTTTCTTTAAACCAATGTGTTACATTACCTTCCCTTTTAACAACATTCCACAAGGGAACTGAGGACAATAATTGCTGAAGCTTTGTTGGGTGGAATTTTATTCATACTTGCTTGATGTGCAATTTGCTCAACAGATTGAAATGTCCATTGTCATGTTTTGCACTTCAGTGGTAGAGGGATCTAAACTGCAGGCCAGTGCATCCTCTTTCTACAAATCCTTGCTGTTATAACAAGTACAATGTGGCTTGAAATTGTCTTGAAATAAGCATGTGTCAGTAATATCCAAAAGAATATGTTTTTTGGATGCTACCATATGTTGCTTCAAAACCTGTACGCACCTTCTGGCATTAATGATGCCTAAACAGATGTGCAAGTTTCCCATGCTACAGGCACTAACACATCCCCATGCCATCACAGATGTTGACTTTTTGACAGTGTATTTGCAACAATCCAAACGGTCTGTTTCCCGGACACAACACCAATTTCCCTTAACAATTTTATATTTGGAGTTGTCAGGCCACAGCACACTTTGCCTCTTTATGTTAGTAAACCTCAGGGGGGCTTAGGCCCAGTATATAAGCCTGCCAAATTGTCTTACTCCCATGGGGAGCCTTCTTGCGTTCATTTCTGTTATGCCTGCCCAGACTCCAACCCTGTCTGCCCCTGACTACCTGAATGCCAACTCCCCAATTCTGCCAGCCTAGATTCTGTCCTCGCTGGTCCCTGACTACTCCAACGCATGCAGTCCCAGTAAGAAGACCAGCTCTGCCTGCCTGTCCACAATTCCCTGTTTGGCTCTGTCTGCCAGCTCCTAAGACTCTGTGTCCAACCCAGCTCCTATCACCCATTTGCCTCCTGTTTTCAGCAATCAGTAAATCACCTGTTCTCTACTCCTACCTGTCTCTTTGTGCACTTGGGTCCGCTCTACAATTGTGTTAACAATTTTTGAAGGTTTCCTGAGCCTACATGGCAATATCTTTTCCGCAATGATGCCCTTTTTCAAAGAGCCATTCTAGCCAGGATATTTTTTTTTCACATTGTGTATTTTAATCAGAATATTATTTTAGCATGCATTTTCATTTTTATCAAATTTTGGAAAAAAATAATTAATAGTGATGAAATCTATTTTTCTATGTCTACTTCTTGGGAAGGTTACAGTTTCTTTGTTACTAACAGCCACTGCAGCATCATTTGCCCAAAAAGTGGTTTGTGGTGATACTTCGGCCATTGCTTTACTCCTCTGCATTAAAGTCGTTCGAATTTTTTTTTCATGGCTTATCACAGCATCTGTAGCAGGCTGTGGAAAGATGGAACTACTGAGTCTTCAATGTTCAAAGGCACATAATGTATTGGGCCACAGTTTACCATGGATGATAGAATGTTTCTTGATGATCAATCATGTTCTGTTGGAGACATTCACACTTTTCATATTTTGTCAATGCTTTCTCCTGATAAAATGTGGCTGCTTGGCATATTTTGAGCACGTTTCTTGCCACGGAAGAGCCAAATGGTGTCCCCCTAACTGGTACACACCAGAATGACGGGAGGGCACATGTACAATACACTACTGCTCGATGCATGTTTGATTATACAGCGGGTCCCCGGTTTACGAGATTAATCTGTTCCGCGGTTGGGATCGTAACGCGAATTTGCCGTATGGCACGCAATCCAAACCTATATTATCTAGTTAAAGCGTGTCAAACCCCAGCTAAAAACATTACTTCACATTACATAAAATTGTATATACGTATCAAAAATTGGTAACACAATATTATAGTAAGTGCTACTTATATATAATATACATTTAAACAATTCCATAGCATAATAAATACAAAATATAGAAATAATTTATTGACCTTTGAGTGACGTGACGAACTTGTTATGGTCATATTCCCTACGAGGGTAGCCTAGCCTAGTCTAGCCTTCTTTGTATTTCTTAATTATCTCCAGCTTCGTTTCCATACTAATGAACTTCTTACATCTCTCTTTAAAATCACTAGCAATCATGGGCCCCATGGCTAACCAATTAAAGTTTGAACTAAGCACTAATATGCACAATAAATACAATATTGTAAGCACTCAAACGAGATAGACTTTAGCATGTCGCCATCTTTGTGACCCTGTGACGCCCACCATTAGCAGACAGGCATCTTCGTGACCCCGTGACACCGACCAATAGTAGACCAGTATCTTAGGGAGTCGTCAAACCGACCAATAGCAGACCAGCATTGTAGTGACGTCCTGCTTTGTCTCGTACTGTTGGATTGTCCTGTCATACGCTGCTACTTATGTCTTGTCTTGGGATACTCTTGCCATACCTGTTTTTTTTGTATTTAGTTTTCAGTTTTAGTTGTTAGTTGTTTAGTAGTTTAGCAACACTAGGCAAAGTAGATCAAACATACTGCACTTTACATTACTATAGATAAGTATCTAGTTTTTAGGTTTGTCTCATCTTGCGCACCTGCACTTTGTTATTGTACATGTAAAACGCAGAGGATAGTGAGAAACGCTATTTCGATTCCTTTGTATGTTAAGCACATGTGAAGAAATTGACAATAAACTTGACTTTGACTTGTAAGCAGTGATGTGTGTAGTGACATAGGAGTGTAGTAGCGCACACACACTGAATGCCATGTTTGAGAGGAGAAGTTATTGTTTTTGATGTTGTAAAGTGAAAAAAAAACAAAACCGACAAAAAAACGTTGCAGGGGTCCACTGTATTACTTTCACGTAACTAATTTCCTCATTCTCCAATTGCAGAGGAAAAACGCAACCGTATTTAAATTCACACTGCACATTCTTGAAAGTGTATCTCTCTCTGTCAAACACATTCATCATGAAACATTAGCAATGTCACAGTGGGAAAGGTAAGTCTTGGCTTCCCCCCTGAATTCTGCGGCCCTTGCGACCCGACCCCGGATAAAGCAGAAGAAAATGAATGGATGGACAGAGGGCAATGTAGGGAATATAAAACCAGCTTTAGAAGAGTTGAAAGAACCAATGGGAGATGCTGTAGAATGATTCTCACATAAGCATCGCTTCCAAGTTGTACTGATCCATTTTATATTCTGTCAGGATATGTTCATTTCAACCTGTGGCAAATGTTTTGACAATTTAAACATCTTGTCTGGTATCCGTCACCTGTATTTTTGGTCTCACACCCATTCTGTTTTGTTCACTGTGGTCTCACACCCATTCTGTTTTGTTCACTGTGGTTGCTGTAACTTGTGGAAAAATAGCAGAAATGTAGTCACTCTTGGGCCAGTATAATATACTTTTAAAAAGGTAATCATTTTTAAATTGGTTAAAATGCATTTTGTGTCCATAATTGCTTGCTAACGAGGCAATATGAGAATCCCTGGCCTAGATGATTCCAGTGGTCACCAGAGGCCAGCATTGATGGACTGTCCGTCAGTCCGTCACAAACAGACACCTGTTTTGCCGCCGGGCCGGCAAATGACAGAAATGCTAAGAAAAATGTCACTTTACAGCACCACCAGCTGTAAGCAGGGGAGAAACATATTCAGTCAAGATATGGGATTGATTCAATTAACTGCTCATCACTCACAGCTATACAGCAACTTCAGAGAGTTCAGAGATTGAAATGTAGTTGCCCCCTTTTTTAGTCCTCGTTTCAAAAACTACAACTCATACTGTTGATAAGAACATTCTAGAGTGATATTCCACTTCAGGCAGTCACTCTTTCCAGCAATCTATGGTCTATACCAGGGGTGGGCAACTCCAGCCCTCGAGGGCCGGTGTCCTGCATGTTTTTTCCAGTTTTCTCTCCCTAACACACCTGATTTAAACCATTAGCTCATCAACAAGCTCTGCTGGAGCTTGAGAATAATCCTAATCATTTGAATCAGGTGTGTTTGAGAGAGAAAACAGGAAAACATGAAGGACACCGGCCCCCGAGACCTGGAATTGTCCACCCCTGGTCTACACGCAAATTAGCATTCTTTCTCTGATTGGCTCTTAGCCATTAAATGCGAGATAAAGTTGTTTAATTCCCTAATTATAGACTTTATTTATTTATTAGTTTTTAGTAAATTCAACCTCAGCAATACTTTGTTTTACTTGTAGTGTATGTGACAGATGTTGTATAGTTGTAGAGCAGGCAGTTAGAAATGAGAACTGACATCTATCTAAAGCAGTGGTTCTCAAACTTTTTTCAGTGACTCACCCACTGTGAAATATATTGTACCCCTTAACCAGTGCAAAGCATTTTTGTTTAAAAAACAAAACAAAACAAAAAAACATACGGTGTCCTCTTTTGGCTCATAGAAGAGATTTGTTATCAAAAGAAATTACTTAATTCTTATTATGTATTTGGCAGTGTGGCTCACTGTATGTATCTTATGTATGTTCCCAAAAAACGATCAACATAAATTGTCATACCTGTTCTCAAAGAGCAATATTTATAAATGAATATTTGTCCACAGAAAAATATTAATCAAAAATTGTCTACTTTTGGGATTACAATAGAGATCTGTTCACAAAAAAGATGTAATTAACTAAATTATTAATACATATTTGTCCACACAAAATAATCATTACAAAACATCAGACCTGTTCTCAAAAATAAATAATTATGAATAAATACTTGTCCAAAGAAAAATATTAAACATAAAGAGTCCTCTTTTGGCATTACAGTAGAGATCTGTTCACAAAAAATAAATCATTAACTTAATTATTAATAAATATTTGTCCACAAAAGACTTGTTCTAAAAAAATAATTATAAATAATTATCCACAAAAAAATATTACAAAACATCAGTACAACTTAGTACAACTTAAAATGTCCTCTTTTGGGATCATATTAGAGAGGTGTTAACAAAAATATATCATGAACTTGACAGGAGGTTGTACGTGACAAGTTGGGTTAAACTATTCTTGTATGGGGGAGAATCAGGCTTTTTACAATCATAAAATTGAATAACCTACTGAACATAAAATTTGTTTTATGAACTTATATTTTCCGGTAACACTTAATTACTTCTATACTTATTTTGAAAGGATTTTTGTATGTTTCTTAATTTTATTTGAATTCTTGAGTACCCCCTGGAGTTCCTTCTAGTACCCCCAGGGGTACCCATCGCTCCATTTGAGAAGCACTGGTGTAAAGCATGATAATGCCATCCAGTGGACATGCCTGATAATTGTACTGTCGTCCCTTGCATCCCCTCAGATGTGGGACAAAGTCAAATTATTTCCCTCTAGTGTTGGCAGAGGTTTGGGCAAATATACACCAACAGACTGACGATTACAATTTTGTCGGCTTGAAAAAAATAAATTGACTGACCGATGATGGCGGAAAGGGGGCGGGGCTCTGACAAATGCCGAACCAGCAAAAAAATGTAAGTTGCTCACCTCTTCTAATTCCAGTGTCAAAATGCAATATCCCTCATCCTGAAGTATTGAAGCCTAAGAGTGAGGTAGCTGGAAATCCAAGAGAACTGGCAGGAGTCCCCCCTTATCCTGGTCAGTGTGTTCTGAAGCAAAAGAGGCTGGCTGCTGGAGAAATCCCTCCAAAATAACCTTTTTTATGATAGCTCTCACATAATGAAAGAGCATAACGAAAAGGCATGGAGAAGTTTCTACACATTCTGAGGTTTACAACTGACATCTGTAGGCCTTCAAATCCTGTGAATTAAAACTGCATTAAGGATCATAAGTAGTCATAAAATCTCTCACACTCTAGGCTTTCTACGTGTATAAGAATACTAGACATGGAATAGTTCCAATACTTTCAAAACTAACACATACATCAGAAATAACACCACTTATTTTTCTGTCTGCTATTGTGTGAAGGCAACATGGCTTCCTCATTCTGACACTTCATCTCACAGTCCATCCCCAACATAATGAGACCCTCCATGGGTGCATTAACACTCAAGACAGCTTGCGTTAAAAATATGCATTTGTGTTAATGATGATGGAAATAAGAGATTCTATTTTACTGTCACGATTCAATTCACATCACACACACCTGCACACACACACACTCACACAAAGACGCATTATCATACTACTTCAGTCAGATTTACAAGATGACAGCGAAAAAAGTGTCAGTTGTAAATGTATTAAGTTCTGATTTGAAAGGAATGTGCTTTTTTTTTTTTCAAAAAAACATGGACAATTTCAGACTTTTTACGATTTTTTTTGTATAAAATAAGACGTGGTGGTGCATTGTTCCTGATGTCCATCACATGTCAATCTGATTAAGACGGTGGCGACTATTCTTTCAGTCTCTTTATGATGCTGTGGTGCACTTGTCTCAGGTGAAAAACTTTCTGGATGGTACAGCGTACCATGGCTCCGCTGTTTGCAACAGTTTAAACACTTGTAAGGATGTAAATCCTTGCTTTAAATGAGGATGCGGCTAATGAATTTCCTTCATGTTTTGTTTTTGAGCATCATGCCTGCAAGATTGACTTCCCAAAAAGGGTGCGTGGTGTCATCATGAACACAGTGTGCCTCCAACAGAAACCGACACAAAACAGTCAGTGGCAGTCAGGGTTATCGTTTCCCACTCACGCCATCAACAATGTCCGATTCGAATAAATACTCCTCATAACACCATCATTTATGACACTACGGCTAGAGAAATCATGTACAGAAGCACACGCATGCATTACTGGGCATTGTGACACCCGAATTGTGGACAACACAGGTTATTTTCCAGAGCATTTACACATCAATAAACCTGCATCAGCAATTAAAACTTGTCACTATACATGATATTGTCAAAACTTAAAATGAAAGGGAATTTAAAATTATTTGTCTGGAAAGTAATATTAAGTCCAACAAAAGCATCCAAGCTTGAACGAGATTGTACACTAAATTACAAATCCCAGTATAAGAAGAACATCTTTCAAAATTTACCAGTAATTGCATATGAACAAAATAAATTACAAAAACAAATAAAAATGAAAAGATACATCAATAAAATGCTTTCTCTCACCAAAACAACTGTCTCCCAAAACACTTAATTCAACACAAAATCCATTCTTCATTTTTTCCCAAAGATGTCTTCCTTGTACAGTTTGTCTGTGCGTTTCAGTTGACGAAAATCCTTTTCTACCCTATGTTTTTATTCGCCTATGTTTTTTTTTTATAAAAAAATAAAAAAATATATATATATATATTTTTTTTTATAAAAAATGCCCAAGAATGACTGCTCTACAGAAACACAAGACATAGGGATTGTCACAGCCAATAAATGCACACGTGTGTGTGTGTGTGTATGCGTTTTGCAAAAAATCAATTCACGTAAGAATCTATTTTCAACCTGTGTTTTACTGATGACTCTGCCCTAGTGAAGACAAGCGATATCCATGATATTATTCAAAAATTTCTAAAGTAGCTGCTAAATTTAATTTAAAACTGAAATCTATTAAAACTTATTTTATTGTACTTTTGCTTCAATGGTTTTTTGTTAAAGAACTTTATTAGATAACAAACAAAATAAATCAGGGCAGTTTTTCCAATTAAACCAGAAAATAGTGGTATTTATACTCATGTGCGTGTCTTAGTTTTTACCAGAAGAGAAAACGCTTCAATAAGAGCATTTTTAAAATATTTGTAAGCTTTCCAGTCTGAAGAGATATACAACATTCTTGTTTTATTTATCATGTGGAGTGCACAATATAAAAGTCCATCTGCCAGAGATTGCAAACACTGCTGGAGACTGAATGCAATCTAGTAAAAAAAAAAAAAAAGAAAGAAAAAAAAAAGCCAACAGAAGCACAAGTGAAGTTTTCCAATGAATGTTTTCCAAGCCATGACGTCATTACGCGGACTCTCAGTCACTTCCAAGATATATATTTACTTCGACAAGCCATATTCGTCCTTGGAATAAGAGGTAAACAAATCAATATTTAAAGCTAAAGTAAGATTAATAATGTTTTATTATTTAGTTGACCATGGCAATTTCACCAGAGCTAAAAGCAGTTCTTGACAGACTGAAAAAAAGCAGACCAGAGAGGTAAAACATATTCAAAAGTGCTGCTTGTGGCTAACCAAGGCTCAGTTTGTTCGATTGTATGCCTTATTTTTCAGAGTGGATTGTAAGTCAAGGAAAAGTTCAAGAGAGTACCTGCTTCACAAAACAAACATAGATATACAGTACAAAACCATTTTTAAAACCACCAGCCAGAAAAGTGAGTGTGTGATAAGTGTAGTGAATGCATAGCAACGATACTCTTTGTACCGCAAACTTACTGTACATGGGTAGTAATAATATGAATGCAGCTAGAGTACTCGAAGACAACACAAATAGTGCACAGAAACTATTCTTGAAAAGTAGCAACAATATTGTAAATGTAGCGAGAACATTTGACAAGTGGCAACATTATACTTAGGGTATCAGTGTCATATCAGGATTGGTAACCATAAAAATTCTCTGAAAATGCTCACGTTGATCCAACATGATTCAACAGCCTGAAATACATTACAGTGCATATGGAGATAGTTTAAGGACAAAGGCGACAGCAATTTTAGGTGAATGCAAATTACGCGCTGCAAAATGAGTGATGACCTTGAGTCGAGTTTCAAGAGCGCCGTCATCCGCTCAGCTCCCAATGCACAGTGGTGAGTCATGTGTCTTTGGTTTCATATAGTTGTTAAAATGATGTTTCAATAATCTTTGTGTTTTCAAATGTATTATCTGCTTGTCTTTTGTATTCTGTCGTGTACTACGCACATAGCAGCTTTGGTAATTGTTAAACTGAATTCTGTGGCTCTTTTGTCATGATGTCACCCAGCAGCACATCCTGGAAAGTCAAGCTTGTGCAGCAGGAAGCACTAAAATAAACAATGGAGAAAATTCTGTCCTCATTTAGGTCAAACGCCCTTACAATGGTCTGGAAAATGTTGCAAACAGCGGAGCCAAGGTACGCTATACCACCCCATTTTAAAAGAGACTGAAAGAAAAGTCGCTCGTGCCTTGACCGAAACGACTGAGTGGCACCAATGTCATGCATGGGCATCGAGAGCAACACACTTTTCCGCATTTCGCAAACTTGTGCGACTTTCAAAAGCAAGAATGTGAATACGTTTTACTCCGTTGCTAAGAAATGTGCTTTCGTCCAACATGCTCGAAGGTACACAGACTGATGTTGTTTCATGCTTTGTGAAAACTCAATGCAGTTCACTGAAAAAGTATATTTTTATCTGTTTTTCACAAATGTTCTTTTTTTATTTGGGCAGGTTTTCAAAGGATAATCTGATTCTACAAGGTCGTGTGAAATGACAATGTATCATGTTCTACGTTCTTTGATGATACAGATGCAGTTTATTTTGTTACAGCCCCACCAGTAACTGTACTGTTATCCCTTCCCTTCCTATATCTTTGGCTGTAGTTTCATGGAGAGTTGCGCTTAAAACAGCCCACAAGTCTAATTAGACTGAAGCCTATAGCTGACCAAACATGATAACAATCCAAGTTTACACTTGAAATTCCAATTTATTATAAAAGAAATTTCCAGTATTTACAGTATTCATGTGTTATATTTTATTGTGTTGATGAAATGATTGAATTACAACTTAGGAATCACATTTTTGATGTCATTTTTTATTTTGAGGATTAAAAAAAAAAAAAAAACAAGGTTCGCGCTCCACTTTTAGATTGATGGACAAGCTCAGCAACCATGTTTTCTACTCTGGCTGAAGTTTACAGAGTTGCCTTTTGTCTGGGCAAACTGCATCACAAACTTGAAGCATAAAGCTTTTGATAGCCGCAAACTGATTTTGCAAGGTCTTCTGCCGCAACAGCAGCCTCGCTTTGTGATGTGGCTTTTCTGAACAGAGCCGACCGAGTTTTACCACCTCGTTTTGATTATTCCACCTTTTATTGCCTTTGTTTCCCATCCATATTCTTGTTTGTGTATGATGCAGTCTCAGATCATACAGTTTTATTACCGCATCCTTGACTATACAAAAACAGATGGGTTTTCCAGCAACATCTGCAAACATGTACTCAGACTCTCACATTGTTTGAAACCCTTGGTTTTTAGTCTCTATCTTTGATGTTGCCATTTTTGATCAGTATCTAAAAAATTATCTTTTGCTGTTATGCTAGTTAACTTATGATGAATAATAGAACGAAGCTGCTTGCGCTCAGGCGTGTCATTGTTGAATTGTGGGAAATGTAGTGCCTGCGGGCCGATTTTCATAACAAATCAATATCATCCTGGGGACCATGGCAAACCTACTTGTGGGCTGGCACTTTGACACATGAGATCCAAACAAAATAAATCAAAATTAACTTGGATAATATATCCAGGACTAATAACAGAATTGTTAAAGGACGATCTTACCAGTATAGTGGTCTTAAATTCTTCAGAGCCGTGGTTGCAGGGCTTTTGGTATTTTAGAACAGTGTTTGATTTAGATCAAACACGTTTTCATTCTAGATGCAAGACCATTTTTTTAAATATCATGTTACTGTAATGGTGAGAACTCAAGTGATAGCTACAATTTAGTGCACTAGTAGAATGGCTGATATGCTGTTTTTTCCCCAGCATAATTAATGTACACTTAGCGATAATAATTAACATTTGGCAATAATACTTGGTATGTAGCATGACTCCTTACATGACTTATTTGTCTTCTGCAGCAGATCACAGGAAAAGACACCTTAAACACAGCTCTGGTTTGCCTTTGAAAAACTCATTTTCATCCTTTTATCAGTGCACGCAGGAAACTTTCACAAGTGTTGAAGCGCTTCCCCAAATTAAATTCTCTCCACCGGCTGCACGCGACGATGACTCACCCTTGCAGGGTGCTATTCAGACGACCCAGACAAAGCTGCAATCAGAGAGGCGTCAAGAGATTACAGTGATCCGTGAGACCTCACCCCTCAAAAAAAAAAGAAAAGAAAGGGAAGCTTGTACTTTGCTCTGCAGCGTGAATAGGCATCAAGAAGACAAAAGCTTGCAGTTGCAGCGCTGCAGCATTAATAAGAATCAACTTAAATTGGCCTAATGGGAGCTCATAGCCCCTGTTAAAACTCCTATTATAAGGCAAATATAAAGCTCATATTGAAATTGTATAAAACTGGAGTCTCTGAAATAAAAGTATCTGAATATTCCTTTTTTGACTGAGCTTTTCAGTCTGCTACCTAATGATTAGCCTAAATACTAGCTTCGTTATGTTAGCTAAACCATATGAAACATATATCGTAAAAGAAAGATGCTAAACAGAAATATACAACAAATAAGTAAAACGTATTATGACAATCATAGAAAAGTACAGTCACTTTATATGACTCTTATTTTATTTTTCCTCCTCATTCTAGCCCCCTAAAAAGACATTAAAAAAAAAAACTGTCATAATCCTTGGTATGCTCACATTACAACATGATGGCAGTGTGAACTACATTTTTTCTTAATTTTGATAAATATGTTGGTCAAACTCCAACTTGTATTGTGTTTGGTGCATTTGATTTCGAAGGATCCACTTCATAACTATTGTACAAATCTAAAAATACATTTCAAGGCTCAAAATGAGTGGTTTCATGAAAATTTACATTTTGTGCTTCCTTCAAACACATAAAAGAGCAAAACTGAGACTCAACCGCAGACATGCCCCAAAACCTTGCTGGTCTGCATCGCTCACAAACCCTCTATGAGTAGTAGGACCTTAAGGTATAACTTGGTGCTACTCAAGTGGCACCAGCTTGCTAGCAACAAGCTTCAAAGGAAAACTTGACAACATGAAGAAATCGCAGGTGTGGAAAGTGGGTGTTCTCTGGGAATGATGGTAAGGTCAGAGTTCATTTGCTGCATGACTGTGCGTTGTACGCAATTCGAGTCACAAAGCAACAGGGATTGATGGACACGTTAAAAAAAAAAAAAAAAAACACCTCACTGAGCCACTTTCTGATTTTGTCCTCGGCCATCCAGCCATTTTGATTAGCCTTAAAAATGACTTTGGCTGGATTTTTTTTTTTTAAATCACAATAAGTGGCAATTTTTATCCTATTTTATACACTTTTAGAATGCCAACCAAGCACAACGGTAAACGGCAACTTTTTGAGGCCTGCTGTGCGTATCTCCACCGTGCTGGTCCCTTACTTTTTGATAGTGTGGCTCACTGGGATGTCGCAGAGTTGCACCTCATCCTTGGTGATTTGGCTGGGTTAGATGTTTTTATTTGCAATCTTTTTGCTGCTGTAAGAGCGAATGATGGTGAGCTTTTATTTGTAATCCGCCAGAAGTTGCTGCACCATGGTCGTCCTTGCCCAGACGGATTGTTTCATAAAACAAGAGCTACGAGGGACCTCCTTCAAAATGCTTGATTTTAATTCTTCTGCAAGCGTTTTTGACCTCAGTCGAATGGTGACTGTAGAAACACTTCAGCCAATTGTTCTTTGAGCATGAAACCATTGCATGAGTTGGACTTCCAACTCAGGCCACCTTGCCTTGTTTCCGAGGAGATTCAGCTGAGTCTTTTGGACTTGCTGTTTTCTTGTTTCTCCATTTGCGAACCATGGATTTGTTGTTAAATTCTCTCGCAGCTGCTTGAGTCCCATGTTGCTCCTCGTAGACAAAAACTTGCAGTTTAAACTGTGCTTCATAAGCGTGCCTCTTTGTAGGTGTCCTTTTTGAAGCTTCAACTCTCTAGCCAAACTAATGGTTTGCACCATACACACTGACACTATATACCTACTATGGTGTGCCTTGAGCATCCTCTTTCAAACCTACCTTTCCCCCTTTAATGTCCACTTTCTGTCTTCTGGCATGTCCTCCTTGTCTTAATATAAGCATCGCGTCGCGGGAAATGTTGTCAGTCAGTCAAGCGGAGAGCTTATCAATGTCACACATTCAACACACCACATTATAACATTATACTTTTAAAGGTGAATTTTAAATAGCCGTGAAAATACGGTAAATTAATAAGTGCCTTGACTCTAGTGAGTAAACCCTGACCCTGTTTTCGAAATAGAACCACCACTTAAAAATGAATTACAGTACGGTACACTCTATCCAACTAGTCTTTAAGGTGAGGATAAAATATGAATATGTGAAGATAAAAATATCAGTAATATTTTTTGTTTTTCACAATAAAGCCCTGGGTTTCGATTGGGAATTTTGAGGTATGAGGCCTGCTCTGGTGATGAGAAAATGAATGTTATGGCTTGGAATCACAAATAACAATAACAAGATAATAGTTCTAGTATCAAAATGCCTGAAAAGCACAGGTGTTTTGGAGGTAGAGTGAAGACACAAACCAGTGTACTGACCAGAGCCAGCCTGCCGATTAATCTTGTCTGCTTGTGTACCAACCCAGTCCGTAACTGACCACTCGCCAGTCATCCTTGTACTCTTGCTAGCCCATGCATTGTACTCGCCTGGCTCTGACAGTTCACCATAGCAGGTGACCTCCTTCAGCATTCATGCCAGCCGGTGTTTGATGATGACACTAATGATGATCGACACTATTGAGCATCATATTCTTATGGAACGTCTTAAATCATTTGTTGATATCTCGGGATCAGCACTTTCTTGGTTCAGATCTTACATCCTGGGAAGAACGCATAGTGTCTCTTATGGCAATGCGATCTCTGAATCTTTCTCCGTCTTATGTGGTGTTCCGCAGGGGTCAATTTGGTCCCTTGCTGTTCAACATCTACATGATTCCTCTTGATGAGATTATACGTAAACATGCTATTAGTTTTCATTGGTCTGCTGATGATACCCAGCTGTACATGCCTTTAGAAATAACAGATCCGTGCAAGTGCAGTAAACTGGAGGCCTGCCTTGCTGAGATTAAACAATGGATGTCTTCCAATTTTCTGCTTCTTAACCCGAGTAAAACAGAGATGTTAATTATTGGCCCTGCTCATCATCAGCACTTGATTAAGAATATCACGTTGAAACTGGATAACTGTAATATTTCCCAAAGTAGTTTGGCGAAAAACCTTAGCATGACTCAATTCTCTCTTTTCAGACACATAGTAACACGACAAGAGCGGTGTTTTTTCAACTTTGCAATATTGAAAATTCGCCCTATTCTTTCTCCTAGCGACGCTGAAACAGTAATTCAGGCATTTGTTACGTCGTGCCTATACTCTTCTAACGTTTTGTTTTCTGGGCTTCCCATGTCCTGCGTCAAAAGCTTGCAGTCTGTACAAAATGCAGCAGTGAGACTATTGACAAGGACCAGATAGTTCGATCATATTACTCCGATTCTAGCTGACCTGCATTGGCTTCCAATACACATGAGATGTGATTTTAAGGTGTTGTTAATTACTTGTAAAATTTTACACGGTCCAGCTCCTTCCTATCTCGTCGACTTAGCATCACCATATGTTCCGTCCCAACAACTTCGGTCACAAAATGCCGGTTTGCTATCGACCCCACGGACTAAAAAGAAGTCCTACCTATGGAAGTTCGCACAGCCACCTCAGTAGAAATCTTTAAATACCAACTAAAAACATATTTATACTCAAAAGTATTTAGTTAATGGGCCTGTCTGCAGCTTTCTTCTTTTTTTTTTCCCTGCCCCTTTCTTTTGGGTCGGAGAGGGAGCTAGCTAGATGGTGAAGGTTGACTTGACCGCCCCCATTTGGCCTTGCGCTGATCGACCATCGCGGGTTAAGAGATCGACCACTTGTTATGACTGTGGGAAGGTTCCTGCTCAATGGCTTTGCCTGCTGTCATGTCATCATTGAACTATATAATATAGCACAATATGTTTTCTGTAATCTATATTTGTTTACCTGTATTTGTCTGTAATGTGTATCTATTTGTCTGTATTTGCTACATGCAGCATCCACTTCAACCTGTGGGCCTGGAAGGGGTCTCCTCCCACCTGTGGTCCCTTCTGAAGGTTTCTGGTTTTCCCCAAATTGGGGTTTTTGAGTTTTTCCTTCCCCTTCTAGGAGCTTTGACAGGGGATACTGTTGTATACTTTACAATGAAAAGATGTCTCGACATGACCTTTATTCATCTGTGGAGCCCTTTGAGACTTAGGTGATTCACGGCTGTACAATTAAAATTTGATTGATAATAAATAAAGAGACTGTAACCCTAACATACCTGTCTACGCACCTTTCAACATATTAAAAAAAGTAAACATATAAAAAGTACGTAATCTTAAGAAATAATTCAACACGGTAACAAATTCTGAGACTTGAACTAACTCTGAAAAGGGTGCAGATTTTGAACTGAAATACATGTGTAGGGTGTATATAAAGTTAGGGGGAGTGGCATATGGAGACGAGAAGTATAAGGTGATCGAAAATATGACTATAACTATTGCTGATGTCATGGGGTACTATACCACAGAAATAGACATAGGTAAAAAAAATTGTAATAGTTAGCTTTGTTTATTGAGCTCCAGTGTTGATATTTTTAAGTGATGGAGGTATTGGACATACTAAATTATCATTTGGTGTGATTGTGTATGTGAATGAATGTTCATTTGTGTGTGCCCTGTAATCGTCTGACAACCAGTTCTTGGGTGTCCCCTGCCTACTGCCCCAGGTCAGCTGCGATAGGCACCAACAAGCCTTTCACCCTTGTGAAGTTGTGAGGATAAGCAGCTATCGAAAATGGATAGATGCAAAACATAAGTTCAACTTCATTCGTGGTCATCTTAATATAGATTTTTTATATTCCAGCAAATACAAACAGACTAATGAGTTCTATGAAGCATTGTTTAGTATGAGAACATATTGTGCCACTCTCATTGATAACATATTCACAAACAGCAGTGAAAACAAGATATTTGTGAGTTACTGATGAATGATAAGTGAACATTTGCCGATTTGTGTGGTTTATGATTTTGATTGAAATAATGTAAAGGAAAAAAGTTGACAAGAGGGTGAGACAGCAGAATCCCTTAGTGCTGTCAGAGCATATCTATTGATGGAAGACTGGAAGTGTGTATATCATAAGTGTAATGCGGACAAAGAATATGATATATTCCTTGAAAGATTTATGTCATTGTAAGATGAAAACTGCCCAATAAAGCAATGCAATAGGAACTATAAGTATACCGTCCACATGGATCACAAAAGGTCTACAAAATGCCAGTTAAAAAAAACAAAAACAAAAAACATGTGTTGAGAATTTATAAAGCACAAAACCCTCGAGACAGAAACTCAGTATAAAAGATATAAAAACAAGTTGACAAAAATTATGAAGCAGTTAATCCTCTGACATACATCTATTATTTGTCTTTTAAAACAGGTAATTTACCAAGTATAATGAAAACAGGCTACAGGTATCCCTCTGTATAAAACAGAAGACAAAAATCTTTTCAAATTATAGACGTTTCTCTATTATGTGAATTTCCTAAAATATTGGAGAAGTTCTTTATAGCTTCATTGAGAAACAAACTTGTTAATAGACTGCCAATATGGATTCAGAACAAATAGATCAACAGCAATGGCACTAATGGAGTTGACGGGAGAAATAACTAACTCTATTGACAATAAAGAATATGCGGCAGGAGTATTTATAGACTTGAAAAAAGCTTTTGATACTATTGATCATAACATATTATTGCACAAAATGGAACAATTTGGGATGAGAGGTGTAACATTGAATTGGTTAAGAAGTTACATCACAAATAGAGAACAGTTTAAGATGGGTAATCATAGATCATCATGCCTAGAAATTTCCTGTGGACTCCCACAGTGGTCAATGTTGGGCCCAATTTGATTTATTTTGTACATAAATTATATTTGTAAAGTGTCATCGATCTCTAAATGTATGGTTTTTTTAATTTTTGCACACAACATCAACATCTTTCCTGGAACAGACCTAAAGAAATTATTGGAGATGATTACAACTGTATTGTTCGAGTAAAAAATATGGTTTGACATTCATAAATTATCATTGAATGTAAAAAAAAAAACGAAGAAAAAAAAACTGCAGGTATTTGAAATGGTAATTATAAAATAGATACACAGACGCAAATAACAATAAAGAATATCAATATTGAACAAGTATATATACGATCAAATTGTTTTTTGTTGTTTTTTAGACTGAATTCTGCTGGAAACCTCATATAAGGTATTTCAGTACTGTGCAGTGCAAAACATATATTGGAGGAGAGAATGTTGTCGACACTGTATTGTTGCCCAGTTTTACCATATTTGACTTGAGGAATGCAAGCAGAAGCATTATGAATAGGTTTTTAAAATTAAACACCTGAAAGGGGTACTGTGTAATTTTTCGCAGGCGCCTGTGGGGGCTCTAAGGGCATTACGGTCAATGCAGCAATATACACTCCTACATTCTGAAGCTACAACAGACATGGTGACCTCCGGAGGCATGCCACCCCCCATGCAATATCATTTAATGATAACTATACCTAATATTATATTTAGAACATTCTGTTGGTTGTTAAGAACACATTTATTGGCAAGTTTTTGAAATTCTCTATAATTGGATTTATTCAATTATTATGAAAAACGGCCTAAATCTTACACAGTGTCACTTTAAAGGTGATTAAAATTTTGACAGACACAATTTATGTATCAAGCAAAGAGTTTGAGTTTTTTGATAAATGGGGGTATGACTGCATCTCAGATGCAGGTGCATATCATTCTGTGGAGTACCTTTGTGGAATGGACTTGAAAATAAACTGAAGGAAAACAGAAATATTGCACTGTTTAATATATATATATATATATATATATATATATATATATATATATATATATATATATATATATATATATATATATATATAGAGAGAGTAATATTTGCAAAGTACTAAAAAGAGGAAGAGGAATCATCTAGACCAGGGGTTCTCAAAATTTTTGGAATCAGGGACCCCTTTTAGAAAGCAAATTTTCCAAGGATCCCATTGCAAATGTTCGCAGAAACATAACAAACAAAACAAAAACAAAAAACATTCAAGCCAAACATAATTGACCTTTTAATTCAGCAACATACGCAATTTGACAATAATATACCATTATCCCAAAGTGTTGGAAACGCGGGATTATGCCAACGTAGGTCAACAAAAAGCCAAACGCGATTGTCTGATGAGCCAGGTAGCTGAGTACCTTGCTCCTTCTATTGCATTTAAATGACTGAGTTTCATGTACATTCAGGGTGAAACTGAAAACAAAACAAACTTAGCATTAGCCCCTGCTAACCAAATAAACGCGTCACACATGACTTCTGCACAAATTAATTGGCATAGATACTAACGTTAGTTAGCGATTAACGATACTAAACGAACACGTTCGCGATCTTTTAATGCACTAATTACGCCGTTAACATAAAACTACATTCAACAAAAACGATCTCTAGAACACTATCAAACACAATACTTACAACAATTGCGTTGGAGGGGAATGGAAGTAATGACACAAATGGATGTCCGGCCGGATGAAGGCTAGCTTGCAGCACGTTCTAGCTTCATAACCACGGCCTGTATTCTACTGTCGCACACGCAACTTCCTGTTTGCGCCTTCAAACCAAAGTACAAAACGGGAGTTGACTGCACTGAACAAATGTTTGTGCTTGTGTAGGGTAAACAACGTTACGCCTATCTTAAAACAGAAGACACGACAACACTTCAAAATTCTCCTTAACAAATATTACTGTGAGCAGAACACACAAGCATATTTTCATATACTGGAAATTGCACACCTCCTTAAAGGGACAATGATTTAGACCGTTTTTCATTAAAAAAAAATGAATAAATTAAATGATTATAAAGTTAAAAAAAAACTTGCAAATACTTGTGTTTATAATGTTTTAAATATAAACGTAGATCAAGTTATCATTAAATTATATTACAGGGGTGTCTGTTGTAGCTACAGACAATGTTAAATGCAGCACCTTCTGCTGCCTGTAATGAAAAACAGTCTAAATCTTACAGATTGTCCCTTTAAAACAAACCGTGTCAATTTCTCTAAAAAAATGTGCTGCCAATTATTTAATCAGAAGCAGCGTCATAAAATAAAATGCAACTTTAACTTTGCTGGCTTCATCATCTTGTTAACAAATCAACTGCAGACACAAAACGTATTTTGACAAATTTCAAAATGATTAGATTGATCAAATAGATGAAACTGGTTGAATTGATGGCTTTATTGAAGAGCCATGAATACTTTCACAATTTAATATAAAATCAAATTAAATGAAAAAATATATTTTTTGATTAATAACCAAATTATTTCACGGACCCCTGCAGTCAGAGCCACGGACACCTGGATGTCCGCGGACCCCACTTTGAGAACCACTGATGTAGCAGACTGCTCTGTAAGTTGGAGCCTTAATTCTCTGTTATATTACAAAGTAAAACACAATCAAAATGAGCATTGTTTAGTGCATCGTTATTGGCATATACATCAATTAAAACATCCAATATCTAAATGGGACATCTTATTTTAAATAAATAAATAAATAAATAAATGAAAATAATGTGTTGTATTTACTATTGTGATTACTTTTAGTTTGAGCCACTGCATTTGAAAGGTTATGGCCAATAAATATAATTAGCCTTTAGCTTTAAAACATCGTTGGGGGAAAAAAAAGTTGATATTTTTATATTAAACCTTACAAAACTACCTTAAATAAAAATATGGTTTTGGTTATCACCAATGACTAGAAACTGGCATAAACCTTACATTGAACACTTGTCCAACACATTTACCAGCAACATTACTTCATTTTATGAGGTAAACAAAGACTTACTTCCTGATAGGTGCAGCGTCTACTTGGGTATAATTACATCATTCATTTCCCATTATAAAACTTCATCTGGACAGAAGTGAAAATGGGAAGCAGGCTCTTGAAGTAGTGAATTAAACAATTAAAGCTTGAGACGTGATTATCGTTGCAATCACTAATGTAACAAAGAAGTCGCTCATCAAGCTGCCCACACCACCCACGCACACACACCAATTCACAATGTATCTACTATCTAATATCGCAAAGGCTACAAAAGGGAGAACAAGGATTGTCTCTGTTAAAGGCTGATATAATGTATGAGGTGGGTGGGGGGAGTCTCTTCAGAAAACTTTATTTGGCCAAACTGCCAACTTTGGTCAGCACCGTATGTCTTTACGTTGAAATTAAAACAACAAAAAAAACACATGATTTTGATATTTTGTCACAGCATTGCACAGTTGCCGGGGATCCAAACGTACTGTATTATAATTTTCACAGCAAAATACCATCCATAATAAGCATATTATATATTGTATCTTTATCGATATTATTTTACTGACTCATCGTTCAGGAAAGACTATGTTTGGCCATGGTTGGGCATGCTGTATTTTCACAATACTATCTTGCCCTCCAAATGACTTGCAACCAGTTCAGAGTGTACCCCACCTACTGCCACTGTTGAGAGTAATGCAGTACAAAAGTAACATAATTACTGTAACACATTACTTTTGCTGTAATGTGGTAGTGTAATGCATTACACCCTCCAAAATAGTAATATTTTACTCGGTGCAAATGAGAGTAACGCAATGCATTACAATGCATTTTTAACCTGAAAGTGGTTTTTTTCATGATTCACCACAAGATCGGAGGAGAAAAGTACGAGAGCAAAATTTTATTTTCCAACATTAGTACCTACTACAGGTACAGCACAGATGAGTGGGGCAGCAGCAGATGACATGTTGTGGACACTACGTACACAACATGGACTTACGCCCATTACTTTCAGTTCGCCAGAGATAAACACTAGAAGAATATAATAGTTTGGTGGACTTTGTGCATGACACTTAAAGAGTTGCCCTTCTTTGCCAAATAGCACCAGTAATTTGACAAACCATTTAGAGAGGAAACATAGTAATGTGAAGTTAGGGAAAACAAAACACATAAAATTGAGAGTCAGGATCAAACTAAGCAGGCGAAATTAGGGATTCCACTTTCACCTCAAGAGTTTAGGAGACTCGTACGACTATGTCATATGTAGAATATACGGTGCCGCTTTCCACAGTGGATTTGCCAGCATTTCTAAACCTTGCCTGTTGCAACTAGCAATAATGAAAACGTAAGCGAACACAAAATTTCACTGGACAATTGCTAATAATAATAATAGTCTATAAATGGGGTTAATGCGTATTAAGATTAAGCATGCAAAAACTCAGTGCGTTAAACAAATGTAGGCTCGCTGTTAACATTACCTCCACCAAAATCAGCTATTTTTGAATTGTCCGTCCCTAGCCTAGCCTAGTCGACTGAACTTAAAATTGAATATTAACATTGAAATTGTGGTATGCACTAGCTGTTTCTGCCTAAACCATAAACAATGCATCACTAGGCTGCGAAGCTAAGTAATAAAGACATTTAAATAAAAAAAAAAGGATTTTCTATCTAGATTTTAAAGGTTTACAATACATCCATCCATCCAGCCATCCAATACAGATGAAATGATTTATACCGTTTTTAGGCTTAAGCCAACCTCCCACTGAATGGCAAATGAACGCAATGAGCTGCATTTAGAATGGTAAATCCTTATTTCCAGTTATGTTGGTGAGAGTAATATAAAAGTAATACAATATTAGTGTAATGCCGAAGATATTAAAGCAGATTCGGCCCAGCGTGATTAATTAACTTTATTTGCAGCCCCAACCCGATTTTTTTTTTTTTTTTTTTGAGGACAAGAGTGTGTCACCCGCGCTTGGCTCCTCACTCATACCGTAGCACGTTTAAATCATGCATGCTGAGGAAAAATTAAAAGGACGGCGGGGCCACACTCATACCGTTGCATGTGTGTCTTTTAAATTTCTGACATTCGTTTATTCATAACTTCTTTGTGTTCCATATCTAAATAGCTGGTCAAAAATACATAAAGCATGCCGAGGAAAAAATTAAAAAGACGGTGTCACCACGCGTTCGCCTGCGCTTGGCTCCTCACTTATAGTTGCATGTTTGTCGTTTTAATTTCCCTGACTTTCGTTTATTTGTAATTTCTTTGTGCTCCATAACGAAATAGAGGGTTAAAAATATATAATGCATGATGAGAAAAAAAATAAAAAGACGGCGGTGCCACAGATTCACCTGCGCTTGGCTCCTCATTCATACCGTTGCATGTTTGTCATTTAAATTTCCTTGTCATTGTTAAGGATAACCCAGAGAAATGAGTGGGTTGAGGACCCCGACACGACACGCAAGTGTTTAGCTCCAAGGATTTATTAACTAAACTCACACGGCAAGCGTGGGGTAAAAGTGCAACAAAAAGAGAGACCAAACAGGTCTAAACGATCAAGTAGTCTGGCACGAGGGGACGAGGTCAACAGGAGGACAATCAAAAAACTAGGAACAACAAAAGAGCCCGGAGGGGTAGCAAAAGGCAAATGAGGAACGAAGCAAAAAGCAAAAGGCAAAGTACAAATCAAAACGTACGACTGCAGAGACTCGGGATGAGAAAACACTGGGAATGACAAAGGCTTCCATGAAGAGTGGCTCATCGAATAACCCGGCAATTGTCCTCCTGCGCCAGCCGCCTTAAGTAAGGCCTTGATGACGATGGTCATCAGGTGCGCGGCCAGTGACCCCGCCCTCTCCTCGTGGCAGGAGGACCTCGCCTACAACAAAAAACATGATAAGCCAGGGGTGTGACAGTCATTTGTTTATTCATAACTTTGTGCTGTAAATCTAAATAGCTGGTCAAAAATATATATTGCATGCTGAGGGGAAAATCAAAAGGATTGCGCCGTTGCACGTTCACGAGTGCATGGCTTGATCTGGACCGATTCTGTGCTTTGTTCTGTGCAAAGTTTAATGACTTTGCTGATTGTTTTTAATGCATTCCTTTTAGTGACACACGATCTTGTGGCTGCATGACGCAACTCTATCTAGTGGATGCAAAATGCAACCCCAGCCAGTAATATGGTTTCAACTCTATGTGCGCCTTTTATTTCGGTGCGCCTTATATATGACATTTTTTTTAGAAACTCGGCCACTCATTGATATATATGGTATTTTTTATATTATTTTTTTATTAATTGTGTTAATAAAATCCCAAAGTGAAGGTGATGCTTGGACATGCTAATGTTATATTTGGCTATAATAATGCTAACATTTCCTCAAAATACAGTAGTTCCTTAGACAAGACATGTCTCTTTAGAACAGATGAAAAACATGTTGTATGTGTGGAATTGTGTGGGTTTGTGTCCACCTATGCTAGACATTTTGACCTACTTTTCTGCCGTTTATACCACAAGCATCCTTGGAAAAGTCTGTCATTTACAGAGCACTCTGGCATTATGTTATTGCAGCGGTCAATCTGGCAACTTGATGCTGAAAATGGACTGTTCGATGTTTTCCTATCCATCATTCACAAACTTACACAACAGATACACACAGATATACACACTCACACACACACACACACACATACACTCACACACATGTGCATCCACACACGGAACTTGTACTTTTTATTTATTTTCTGTCAGATGTCATAAACTTCTCAAAGTGGCAGCAAGATGGCAGAATGTTTTCGCAGCCATTTACCTGAGTGGATCGCATCGCACTACAATAAACACCTGCACATCGGCCAGCTATAAAAATGTCAAATGTCTTCTTCAAAAAAATATTGCATTTTCTAGTCAAGTCAGGCAATTCTCACCAGAACATGCTTACTTAAGAACTTGTGACGTGCAATACTGCAAGATCTGATATCAGTTATACTTTTCACCAATGACAACACAGTAACAAAACAGTATCTTTCTTCTTCCGTCTGCTTTATTTTGTCTCGACAAAATCGCATTTTTCTATTAAAAAAGAATGACATTTTGTTTAGAAAGCTAATGTTTCTTACATGGATGAAATCATTAGACCTTACACGCAAAACAGTATATATGTTTTCATGTATGCATGGAAGTATTTGCGTAAGTATTTACCATATTTTTTAAAATATAAAATGATCTCTATAATAAGTTGACCCCATAATTTTACATTTGGGTAAACTACAAAAATTTGAACATAAGTTGACTACTGACTTTATGGTAACATATAGCCTAATAAAAAGTAAAAAAACATCAACCAAAAAACAAACAAACAAATGCTGCGTTGTTTACAGTACATTAACTCTTTAAGTGCTATGGATGAAAATTCTCACCTTTTAAAATAGAAATCAAAGTAATAAACAAGAACATTCTCATCAAATACATTTTTTATGGAGGGTAGCTGATACCCTTGACTAGTGCTTATCCAATATTAAGCTAAATGAGCACTCTAGTGAGAACTGTACCAATGCAGTTCGTGTTGTAAATTACTAGTTATGGTACAGGTAATTTTTAAATATTGGCTGTCTTTTTCACAACGTTTGGATGTTTTATTATAATACAATGAGTTGACATGCTAGCGCATTATCCTGTATGTCTCGTTGAACTTCTGTCTCAAAAAAAAAAAATCTCATCTCAAACTGCGCATTAAATGTGTCTATCTTGTCTGGGTCTAAAAGGAGAAGCGTTGAGTACTTTAAGTACACTGAGTGAGTCAGATTCTTTCTTTCATTGCCGTTGAAGCAATCTATTAATGCGACTGACACAGCCGACATGCGTTTCCATTCGTATGCTGTTTTGCAAACTGATAAAACACTGCTAAAGAGGCACTCTTAATTATATTAGTGCTGAGCGGTATTTGCCACCCATACTAGTCCTTTCACAGATGTGTGGAGAAAATTGATCTGACCTTTGAGATATGCAAATATAAGTCGACCTCTTGATATGGGGGTTGAAAAACCTTGACTTTTACTTGAAACAGTATGTTATATATGCATGTTTGTCCGTTCGCGTGCTTGCCTATCATTCATCCATTCAACCAGCCCATGGAGGCGATGAGATCCCTTTTACGGGACCATCACACTTCAGCCGCCATGGCAGTGCCATGTGAGTTGCCTGTGATTCTGAGATTTCTGAGATTCTGTGATTCTGTGTTTCTCTAATTTGCTTCTTATACTTGGTTCCGGGCTTTGGGGTGTCCAAGCAATGTTTGTCTCATTGTGTTGTCAGTACCATTTGTTATTCTTTCTATGCTACTGACTGCTCCTTGCCTGCGAGGATTTCCTGTCAATCTATGAGGAGTGACTGATCTGAAAGGGATGTCCTTGGAGGACATTTGTGCTGCTGCATTCTAGTTTTCACCTGTGACCGTTTCCAGCTGTTACTGTGTGACTGTCCCCACTCCCCATCCTCTGGGTGTGGTTTTTAGCTCGTCGGGGGCTTCTCTGTGAGATTTGCATCTCGAGATGCGTGGTATCTTTGCTGGTATTAGTCATTGCATGCCTTAAGCCCCGCTTCTGGCTGGCTGGAAAGGTGAAATAGAAAAGTAACGTATATAACGCAGATGTCACAAACTACTCAAAGTGGCAGCAAGATGGCAGAATGTTTTCACAGCTATTTACCTGAGTGGATTGCATCGCACTACAATAGCCCAGAAAAAACAGCAGAGTGTCATGTCACATGGAACCTCGTCTTTGCATTGCTTGCAGGGGTGGGTTACAAGGCACAGCCCAAATAACCCGGGGTCACCTGGAATTCAACTTCTGAGCGGAAGTGGGTTACAACTCCTGCCCTCATCGGTCAATGTTTGCGCCGGGAGTCAATCATGTGTCTTGTAGGAGTGCTCATTGAATTTATTGAAAGATGGCCTGGCCGTTCAGGTGAAAACAGTACTACTTTTTTTTTTTTTCTGGTCATTGCAGATTAAGGTCTCTGAGTCAATCACAGATAAGTGGCTGGAAGAGGAAAGAAAGCTTTGGGATCTTCTTACCTTTTCTAATAAATTAGAATTTCAAGTGTAAAATCTGCTTTTTATTCATGTTTGGTCAGCTTGCTTCACTCTAGTCAGATGTCCGAGCGCCTACTCATAGGGCAACTCTGGCTCTATGTGATACTGACTACGTACAACCAAGACATGAAAAGAGAAGGCATAACAGTACTGTTACTGTATTATGTTTAATAATTTATGATTTAAGTAAATATGTGTACTGCAGTAGTTGGATGTCTGAGGAGTGCCAGTGGCGTGAACATTTACAGTTAACTTGTCTGTCTGGCATGCAGATAACCTTCAGAGCGTGTCATTCCGCAATATAGTTATTGTATATTTTTTTTCATGAAAAAAAAACGTGATGCACTGAGGGTGTGATAAAGGAGGTGCGAAGTAGTGGGGGATCACTGTATTCCATGCTTTATTGGAATATGATAGAATGCCTTTATTGTCCTCGTACACCAGGTGTACAACAAAATTAAGAACATGTTCTCATTGGTGAAAATTGAATAAATATGACATATCCAAGATATGACAATACAGTAAATAAATATTTGCAGTGTGTTCTTGTATTGTTGCTGTTGTTCAAATAGTAAATAGTTCTTAGGGAAAAAAAAAATCTGTCACTGTTTGACCGAATTTTATGAACACCGTAGCACGAACCAGAGGTCAGCAGTTAGAAGACATAATGATCAAGATGACTTCTGTCTCTGACAATGTCCCTCCCTTTGCTCAGGTAGCTTGAGCTGGCAACGGCATCCAGGGAGGACAGAAAGCATCCAGTGACCCAGTGGACAGTGCCTCTGCCAGACCCATGATTAAATCCAGAACCTTCGTTTTATTCTTCATTTCTTTACAGACAGAAGCCCCTTATGAAAAACATAATTAACTATTTTGAGTTTAATATTTTTGGGGGATTGTGCATGAACTGTTTAGTAAAAGATGCATAGCCTAGAGTGATAAAACACAAAAAACAAAAGCAAGTTTTAGTTACCGTTTCTTCTTCTGCTTCGTTGCTGCAGTTGGACATAATTGACTTCAGTGCGGCAAATTCCATTTGCTTTTGTTAAGCATCCAGGATAAATTCTGCCATGGTGGCAGATAACGGCGCAGGCAGGTGAGCACGCCGCAGTGATCCAATCTGGTAATATATGGGCAGCGTGCTCTCATCGTGAGGGACATTTGTCATAATAGTGATGCCGGCTGCGGCATGCGGCGGCGGGTGCCTCCTCCCCGCTACTGGGTGACCCTGTCAAACATGGAGGAAAATACTCTTTGTCATACTTGAACATTCCACATTGAGCTCACAGGAAGACCAAGACCTTCCTGAATCACCCATTTATACACTTGTATTCATGTGAAGCCATCATGACACAAAAAAGTATTTTTCGTGTACGTTAGTCATAGAACCATAAAAGAATTGTTGAAGCCCTAAAATGTTATAATTTGCCACAATGATTATGTTATTTGTGTGTGTGTTTATTTATCTGTGTGTTTTTTTGTTGCATTTTGGTTGGTGTAGGGGTTTTCTGTTCTGGGTTTTTGATTTCTCTGTTTTAGTCTTTTGTTCATGTTAGCTCATGTTTCTGTTTCCATTATCAGTGTCATTTTAGTGTGTTTGCATCAACCTGTCTTCGTTAACCTGCTTAGCTTGTGTGTGCCAATCGGCTGACTGCACCAGTTGTGTCTTGCCAAGGTGTTCCTTGTCGTAAAATCATTTTTGGTAGAATTTTGTTTCCTGTTTCTTTTCGGTTATTGTTCAGTCATTGTCGATGTAAACGTTATTTTTGCTGTCAGTTCCTCATCATTCTCATGAGGATCATTCCTGGGATTGCTCAAATTTATAGACTTTTTTGTACTAAGTTAATTTCTAGTTTTTTATTGTTTTACTTTTTCTGCAGTTTTCCATCTTTTTATTTTTTGTCTTTTTTATTATCTTTTTATTAAATTATTATTTCTGTTTGCCTTCCTGCATTTAGGTCCACACCTTCCACAAGGTGGAAGATTATAAGGCTTCATTAAAGCCTATGCATTAAATTATGTCATAATGTAAAACACCAGTTGTTTTAAAAGGTCTCTTGACTATTTTCTGTCACAGTCAAAGGATAACGAAATACAATACACACAAGATCCACTGAGAAAAATTTGGTTGAGATCACTAGGTTTGGTTCTGGGGAATGTCAAAGGCTGCATTTTAACTGCAAAATGGGGTCCTTATTACTAACATATTGTTGTTATCAAAGTAGGAAGTGACATGACGATGTTGCATTATCACACGTGAATGTTTTGGCCATGTTCGGTTACAAAAATGCCAATGTGCCATAAAACTGCCAAATAGTCAATAAGGATAAGCATGCAGTCAACTTAGTATTTTGTCATGAGCATCATTTTTTCTTCCAAACACTAGCATGTGCCAGTCATCAGAAAGTGTGACATGATGAGTAATATCATAATCAGCAATCATCTTGTTGTGAAGCGATTCCTGTGTGTGTGTGTGTCTGCATGTGAATGTGTGGTTGCTGCACTGTTGCTGGGCAACATAGCATCGGCTGCTATCTAATCTTCTTTTAAAAAAAAAAAAGGAGTTGCATCCCTTGAAGACACAAACTGATTGGTGTTCCTCTGATTTCAGCCTTTACTCTCTTAACGCTAGGAATTTAAAAAGCAATAGTAAGTCAAAGTAGAGTGAAAAACATCAAGAGGAACAAAAAAGGATATTTCAGGCCTCACGTCGTGCAAAGCCGTCTCAAAAGACGCAGCTGTCTTTTCATTAACGTCCCTCTGCCGTGACGTGAGGTCGCGGCAAGTGCGCTTACCAACGGCTGACGTCGCAAGCAAGCTTTCAAGCTTAGACACTAATTGACGTTGCTCTGTCCGTTTGATTTGCCGATCAATGAGAGAATTCAAAAATTACAGATGAAAAAAATCTTTTCTATTAATTGCGCCTCAAATCTGGTCTTGATAACACTATTGATTTTATGTACAATACTTTAGACTGCATACAGCGCGGCATGTTTTTTTCTTTTTTATCAATGTATTTTTTGTGTGTTGTCACCTTGCTATTTTTCACTTAAGAGATCTCTGGGCTCTTATAAGCCATTAGTTTTTTGTTTCTTTCTATTCTCAAGCCAATGTGGAATGAAAAAAAAAAACATTCTGGAGTCCAACTCAAGGCACCAGGGCCAAATTTAGCAAGTCACATAATTGCATGTGGCACACCAAAACAAATCTTATCTATGTCAATATCTCCTTTCCAATATCTCTAAAATCCTTATGCCAAGAAAATCCAAACAAACTCCTAAAGTCACTCAAATAAGTGTTTCCGCTTGATGAAGTGATGAACAGAGAAAAGGGTGGAAAACCCTCTTCGGGTCGGGAATGAGGTCCTGCCCCAAGTAGAGGAAGTCTGTGTATCCTGGGGTCTTGTTCACGAGTGAGGGTACGATAGAATGGGAGATCGATAGGCGGATGGGTCTATCGTGGTGAAGAGAGATTTACTGATCAATCTACGATCCTGCCCTCACCTATGGTTACGAGCTGTAGGTTGTGACCGAAAGAATGAGATCTCGGACATGTTGTAAGCAGCTAATTAGTTTCTTCCGCATGGTTTCATCTACGAGGGACTCAGTGTTGAGCCGATGCTCCTCTGTGGTGAGATGAGCTCGTTGAGGTGGTTCGGGCATCTGGCTAAGTTGCCTTCTGGATGCCTCCCTGGTGAGGTGTTCCAGGCATGTCTCTCCCTCGGCAGCAATCACATGAGTCGGTGAAGCTAAATGTTACCTCCAAAGATCAACTGGTGTTTGCTTTTCTGCTGACCCAGGGAATAAACTTAGATTGTGATAACAGTGAAGCATGCCATCTTCTGCTCTGGACAAATGATAGGAATAAACATCACTTTTGCACACAGTAAAGACAAGAACACATTGCTTCAACAAAGCAGTGATGATCTATTTCCACTAAGACATTGCCTATCCTACAAAGGAAAACACAGTTACCCCGGAGCGTAGAGAATTAAAAAAGCAGAAACAAATTGAGAATACAGTACTTGAACCACCAATCACAAGATCTCTTAAATAGGGTGGGGACTCAGTTTTTTTTCATTTGCACTTCATGGCCACTGTCTTGATTGGAACACTGAATTAGGTCAAAGTGTTTCCAGTGAGCAAACATGTAGATGAATTGGAGACACATCAAATACCTGCACAGAAAAAATATATCAATCAAGTACACCTGGACAAAATACATATAATACTCAAATGGAGTGAGAGAAAGATATATCCTGAACTGAAAACAGTAGTGTGCGTGACTGTGAAAACATTTTTTTTTTTTTGACTTACATTTTCCAAATTCAGTGAGTTGCAATTAGTTTTTAGAACAGATTTCTTTTGTTGGCTTATAGTTTTTCAAAAACATATTACCATATTTTTCTGACTTTAAGCTGTGACCTTTTCCTCACGGTTTGAGCTCTGCGGCTTATTGTCCATTGCGTCTTATCTTTGGTTTTTTTATTTTTGGGGGGGTTTGTTTTGTTTTTTTGCTAGCTACCAGCAAGCAAATGTGTTTGAGGTGTTAATTTATGGAACAACTATCAAATATAACTGAAAAGATGTGTATCAATGGCTGGTCTTAAAAAGAGTTAAAACTATATATTATTAAACAATATATGTGTCTAAATTTAATAAGAGAATGTACAAAATTTGTGGTAAATTTTTGATGTGTAAGTTTCATATACAGTACACTGTGTGTTTTTATTTATGTATTTATGATTGTTTATGAATTGATTAATGTATTATGATCACTAAAATAAACTAAGGGAGACAAAAAAAAGATGCTATTGAAGTATTGATTTCAATTTTGAACTGCTATGTAGCTAACAGATATCCATCCATCCATCTTCTATAAATATGTTGTACTGTTAAAGAGAGGATGTTGCTATTGGCAGACAATTACAAAAAAATTAAATAAATAAAATTATAAACTTCATATACAATCTTTTTGCGTAAAGATCTGATGTGGTTTATAGTCCAGTGTGGCTTATGCGTGAGAAAAATCTTTTTTTTTGTGCTCATATTTTGAGCAGCTTATATACCACATAGTCCGGAGAATACAGTACTTCAGTTTAGTGTTCATTTTATTTTATACTGGAATGTTATATTCAGTAGGTCGTTCAATTTCTTTTGACTAATTTCAGATTAGTCAGTTTGAAACAATTGATTCAAATCCACAAATTCTTTACAGGTACAATTAAAACAGCCTGCAAACTTTGAAGTGCACTAATTGAAATGCAGGGTTTGGACCCAGACGCAGACAGGACATAAGTGGAAAAGTATTGTCTTAATACACAAAAATCCACATAACTAGTGAGCAGTGAAAACTGCGCCTGGAAACTGACTCGGAATCTAGACGTGAAAAGGAACTTGTTGAGTGCTTGACCTTCTGCTGTGTCACTGCATGGCAACTGATACATCAAGGAACATATCAGTCACATCAGTAAAAATAAGACTCTACTTTACAAAATGACAAAAAACTGACATTTTGACAAACTGACAAAATATAATATACGTAATGTGTTTTAATGTAACATACATAAAAATACCAAAACCAACAAATATAAGATCGTTATGGCAAATGTAACAAATACCCAAGCGACTGCATAGCAACTGATATCAAATTTGTGCAATATTGGTTCTAAAGGCACATGCATCAAAACGTTACAGTAGAACCAATCAAGAGCCATGTATCATTTTTAACTTACATAGGTTTCTGTCTATGATTGTTGCACTTTGCAAGTGTAATTGTGGATTGTATTGCTCTTGAGAGGTGTTCCACTTTAAACAAACAAAACAAACAATGTCCACTACACGCCGCTTGCTTTTCCCTGTCACAGTCATCTGCGAGATGGATGGATGGATGGATGGATGGATGGATGGATGGATGGAAGGGAGGATTGAACATTGGCTATTAGCTTCCAAATCATTTGAGATCAATATGCTGCGTCTTTGCACGCAAATTAATATTATTGATTATTAATAATAATAACAGAGTACAATTATCTTTAAGGATAACAAACACATTTGTTATTTCGAAAGCGTTTGACAAACCTATAGGCTTTTACACAGTACTAAAAGTCGCTCCCAAGTTTCAAACAAGTGTTGACCCCTGCTCTAAATTATGAGCGTAGACTGTTTATAATCTATGTGGCTTCTGTGTGGTTTGTGACCTAGTTGTGCCCTATCTCTTGAAGAAGGTCAGTTGGTATGGGCTCCACCTTACCATTGACCCTCATCTGGTAAAGCGCTGTAAAAAAATGAATGTGTGGTTCTTTCTGGACCTAGATGGCTGATGGTCAAACGTGGTCATAGGTCCTGAGGGGAAAAGGAGAGAAATGCTTTTTACTGGCTTCCTTGCCATATTGTCACAGTCTATAAATCCTGTCTTTGCTATAACGACAAGGCCCCAAGATGTCTTTACTAAAATCCATCGCCTCAGGATCGATGTCTGGAACATCAGTGCAGAAGCCCAGAGGGCTGTTTTGGAAGCATGACTCTTTTGCAAGCTGGCATCGTCATTGTTGGCTGTGCTAGGAGGGTCTTGGCTGGTGTTGCCGTTGCCATGGTGACAACTAACATGAGGGATATCGCTTGCACTTATTCTTACGCAAGGAAAAAAAAACCTCTATCAAGGTTTGAAGAACATAGAGGTATCCAAACATTCATAATGTTGACTAGCTAAAATATCATGAACATGATTTGTCAGTTGACCATCAATATTTGCACTCAAAATGACTAAAGGTCTTGAAAGAGCATGACTGTGTAAAGCACACCAAAAGTAAATACCATCTGAATTGTCATTCCATCCATGGTTGCAAACTTTGGCAGCAATTTGAGGCTGTTATTGATAAAACATTTGTCCAATGGCACAATTAAACAAAATGAATAGTTGCAGACTCGGAGGCATAGAGATATAAATCAGTGTATTGATCAGGTCAATGTTAATGATGATGAGCACACCGCCTGCTTTTTTTTTTTTTTGAACAGAAGCATTCATTTCAGAAGCCCATTAAAAATAAAGTGTCTTAATTGAACTTTTCAGTGTTTTTATGAAGCAATACATCCCACCACAATTGCTGTGAGACATTCCTTAAGAAGATTAATTTTTCAGCATTATTGCCCTAAATTTGCATCATCATAAAAAAATCAGGCCAAAAACAGGCGTTTTACCCAAAGGTCACCAACCGCTGGTCCACAGCGCGGTACTGGTCCGTGGATCAACTGGTACTAGGTCGCATGGGCCGCACCTGAAGTAATGAATCTTTGGAACTGATTTCATTTGACAGTTCATTCATTTGTGCTTTCTTTCGCTTCATCTTTGTTTTTTGGCACCGCCTCTGGCCGCTGTTGATATTACATTCTGTAGTGAGGAAGAACGGATGTGACTGGTCAAGGGCAGTCACTGTTGTTTTGCCTCTCTGTGAAGTCTGGCCCAAGACTGTCTCTTTGTTGTACTCGCTCTGTAAGAATGCTGTCATTTATAATATGCCCAAAATGCGTTTGTTTTGTTAATCCAACAACTTGTGACTGTGTATATCTTTCTAGCTAATGTAAATTCTTATCTTCAGCATGTTTTATTGTGGTGCCTTGTATGCTTTGAGCTCATTAGCATTTTTGTTTTTGCAAAGTATTTCCCTTTGGTATGTTACTGTAGCATATGCAAAAGTTTTACATTGAAAAGTACTAATTTGCAATCTAATTAATATTTTATTGCGATTAATAGCATTTGTAATTCAGTTATATGACTGATTACAGTAATTTGTGTACATTTTTGTGCATTTTCAGGCGGCAGCTTCAAAAGTACGTTCAAGACTCAAGCAAGCTGAGGGCTGAGGGGCCCCTGCTCTAAATTCAAGATTCAAGAGTTTTATTGTCATATGCATAGTAATACGACACAATGACTTTCTTATTCTGTTCACTTCCGCGAGCAGACTACATTCCACAATCAAGCACATAATAAAGTAGGCAATAAAACAAAAACAAAAGAAATAGTAATAGAGCAATAAGGGCAATAATAATGAACCATTCATAAATAAATAGCCTTACATTCTGAGCATATTATAGAGTGGATGGACTGAGAGAAATTGTATACATATGAGGATGATAGTTCAAAATATCATGATGTTGAAAACAACTACAATCATTATGTTGTTGTAAGGAGCTGGCTTTGTGAGAGAAATTCATGATTTAGCAGCTTTCCTGCACCGTGCAGAGTTTGTAAGGTGCATGTGTGCAAAGAGACTGGTGATTAGTGCATGAGGGATTTGTTCAGAATTTGGCTGGCCTGAAAAGGTAAAAGCTGTTTACCAGCCTGGCAGTCCTGACCTTCAGGCTTCTTTACCGTCTGCCTGATAGCAGCAGTTCAAACAGGATATGTTGTGGGTGAGTATTGTCCCTGATTAGGTTGTGAGTTCAGAACCCTGGTATGATAAATGTCCTGTAGTGAGGGGGGATCTTCTCCACACGCGCTGTGAGGTCTTGATCACACGCTGGAGAGCCTTCCAGTCTTGTGCTGTACAGTTGCCATACCAAGACTGAGATGGAGGAGGAGAGGACACTTTGGAGTGTACATCTGTAGAAGTTTTGCTGGCATGTCAAATTTCTTCAGTCTCCTCAGAAAGTACAGTCTCTTTTGGGACTTGATGATCTGTCGAGTGTTGTGGGATCAGGTGAGATCCTTGATGAAGTCGGTGTCGAGGAATTTGAAGGCTTTTGCCCTCTCCACCTCTGTCCCATTGATGAATCGTGGTGGTTTGTGCGGCTCCGACTGCCGCCTTGGGTCTACAATCAGTTCTTTGGTCTTGTCAATGTTAAGGTGGAGTTGTTTTGTATAATTGCATGTTCAAAATAAAGCATTAATTAATTAATTCATTCATTCATTCATTCAAACCTTTGAACAGGACATTGGGTTACGGTAAAAGGACTTGCACGTAACTGTATATATAGCTTTTTTACCTTGGTACAGAACTACTTATAACATGCACCACTGTGTCATGTAAACATAGCCGTAGCATGCAAGAGATGAGCAAAAATACATTTGCCATTAAGGAGAAGTCAAAGCCACCCATGTTCCTTAGGGACCCTGACATGAATACATTGATTTCTCTGAGGAGAAAACACAGAGAGAGAAACTCAGATGCAGCTTCAAGCCACATATTTTGAGTGAGGAGGAAAAGTTATTTTTTATTACTAAGGTTGGGGATACGAATATAATGTGTTTTATTGATGGTAGAAAGATATCGGAAATTGTATTTAATTGTATTTTGTCATGATATTATCTGCACATAGTGGTTTATATCTGGTTAACACAATTAAGATAACCACCTTCACTAAGCATGTCAACTGAGATATTCCAAATGTTTCAAAAACACACAAGTTTTGACGTGAACCCAAACTTAACTTTGTCTAAGAAACAACTATATCCATCCATTCATCCAACCATTATCTATAGCCACTTATCCTCACAAAGCTAGGAAGGCTTGCTGGTGCCTCTTCCAGCTGTCTTGGGGTAGTAGACAGGGGACACCCTGAACTGGTTGTCAGCCAATCGCAGGAAACAGAGGGACGGACAACCTTCCTCGCACCCACCTAAGGACTATTTTCATGCATGTTTTTTGGAGTGTGGGAAGAAGCCGGAGTGCCCAGAGAGAACCTCAGTGAGCTCAGGGAAAACATGCAAACGTCAGACAGGAAGGCAGGAACCAGCTGGATTTGAACTCGGTTCTCTTAGCTGTGAGGCAGACGTGCTAAACACTGTTCCATTGAGCTGCTCAACACCATCTATAATCTTGCTTTATTTTAAACAAACTAATCATAGTTACTCACAGGGCTTGACTTTTATTTGAATCAATTAGACTTCAATTTTGGGGGTTCTGGTCACTTTACCAAAAATGTTGGGTCAGAACTAACCAACCAAATTGTTGCTATCAAAATGACCCAATTGGTGATGGTTCGCTTATCTTTTACATAGTTGGTGAGACAGATTGAACCCAGGTAGAAGAAATTTTAACCAGACTGCTTTTAGAGCGCACATCTAAAATAACATATTCGCTTTAATTACACATTTTAAATATTGTTGATATTCCTCTGAGAAGCCCTAAACACAGGAAAAAATATTTAACAAGGTAGGAAACATAAATATAACTACGCACAACTTGATATCTATAAATCAATGTTGACATCTTCAGATAAGCACTTCTACAAAATTGCATGTTCCATCAAATGTTCCATCACTGTCTATTAAAATTTTCTAGCGCCTGTCTCTGCTCTACATATGTGGTCTTTGGAACTACCAGATTGATGGGACCTGTGCTGAAACATTAGCGTAGAACAATTTCACATGTATCATTTAACGTCTTATACACCTAGCATTCTAATTAGCTAATATGAAATTGTAAATAACCAGGTATAAGCTGTACTAGATACATTTACGTTTATTGATATAAAAACTATGACAAGCATTGTATATGAGTAACACATTATTCACAGTAAAAGCTATGAATGCAACAGCCGGCTGCTATGTCATATGTAAGTAAATGATTATGGTTATGGTTATCGTTTGGATTTTGTGTCCCTAATCTTATTTACTTTGTGTTTTATTTGCTCTTGGTGGGCTAAAAGGGAAATGCAATGATGTTGATGCATCGCACGGAAGTCCACATTTTCTCTCTGAAGACTTTATAACTTCCCTCCACGCTGGCATCTAATAAAGACTGATCTTCCACTCCTGATCGATTCATGAGGCTCAGTCGCTGCATCATAATCAAAGTTACTTGCAAACTTCTCGCTGCTGTGGAGATGTTGTGTTATTGTGTAGCTGGTCAGGGCGCCATGACTCATTAGTCTTAAGAGGGACAGTAAACAAAGCCAAGTGGCAGTGACAGCTCTGCAGGGCCGCTTGGCGTGGGCGAGGATGTCCCTTTCAATCAGGGGGCCTGTCAAGGATCTCGCTAATTGAAATCCTCACCTTTGTTTGCTGTGAACAACGCACAAGTCACATGCTTTTTGCCTTATCTACAAAACCGACGCGTCTTGGTTGCACCCCCGCTGATTTGCTGATGAAGGTTTTTGAACTTTGCTTTAACTCAGCAATAAAGACAACTACAAAAAAACACAACTATACACTCTAAAAAAAAAAACAATTTGGTTCAAAATAAACCAATTATTGGTCAGAAAAGGACCAATTCAATATTTGGGTTGTTTTTTTGTTTTTTTTTTATACGGCAACTTCAAAAATTGGCTTGTTTTGCATAAGACATCCCTAGAAGCTCCAACAAACTTATCCAGATCTTGAGTTGGTTCCTTTTTTGACCCATAGCTGTGTAATTTTTTCTCTGTTTTTATTGTAAATCAGCTTGATAGCCAGTCTATTCATTGGTGTTGACTGTTAACTTGGCTGTGTTGGGTTTAGACAAAATGGACACAATAGGTGGGCAGCATGGTTCAGTGGTAGAGTGGTCGTCTCCCAGCTGAAAGGGTGTGGGTTTGATCCCCACCATCGTGACCATGTCAAAGTCTCCTTGAGCAAGACACTGAACCGGCGTACCACAGTGTACAACTGAACCCAGTTGCTCCTAATGCTGTAGGTGGAAAAGGTAGAAGATGCAAAGGTAGAAAAGTGCTATTCAGTGTTCCCTCATTTTTCGCATTTAATGGGGACCGAAACCTCTCAGCGAAAAGTATAATCCGAGAAGTTGACCCCACCATCCCTCCCAGGAATATTCATGCATGTGTATGTGGGTAACATAATGTTTTTACATGTGAAAAGTATTTATACTTTACATATCTGATACAAATATTACTGCAGTATGCATATTTACATAAATCTTTAATAATTAAACCTTGTACAGTAACTTTACTGTCATCCTTTCCCGTTTCCATCCCTTGACTGGAGTCGGGGAATACTGAGGGCCGTAGTTGCCCAGAGAGGAGCCTGGAGCTGCCACACCTGAAAAAATGCATAGTTTAGTCTTGAAATGACAATTTAGAGCACTCTAAGTAACAGCTTCCCAATCCTCTCTTTTGTCCACACCATAGTCCTTCTGTGTTTTGGCACTTTGACCAAGCGTAACAGGGAAAAGAGTTTACACTTGAAATTATAGTTTATTATAACAGCTTAGTCACATCTTCCCAACTCACTGTTTTATCCTTTATAGTTATATTTATCCTGTTTAATCCCCATCTGCTTCACGTTCTCACTCGCATAAGAGCCTGAGGTACAGCAAAAAGCAAAACTGTCCAGCCACTCATTCAATCAGCACACGGGCACTCCTACAAGAATTGCAATAGACACCTGTCGCGACATTGGCCAATGGGGGCAGAGGTTTATTCCACTTCTGCCCGCATTGGTCGATGTTCGCACCGGGAGCCAATTTCATGTCTTGTAGGAGTAACTCTGACGTTATATATAGACACTGTGGGTTTTTAGCATAAAATTGTCAAATAGATGAACTATAGCCATGGCATTTATACAAATAGAATATTGGCATGAAACACAATAAACATCAATGTGTGTAAAACACTTTTATAAAATCTGTCATGTAATTGTATATTGCATTTACACATCTTGTCATCTGAAGATGCTAATGACACCGATTTGTACAATGATCACTATACCATTAACAGAGTGTGGGATTTGTGTGTGAAATTGATTTATCTAATGGTAAACCATGCCATGTTTAACAATCAATGATGTATAGTAGAGTACATGTGTGCGTGTGTGTAGTCAGTGGGTATGTGTGACTTTAAGGTTATGACCTTAAATGCTGCTGATAGGTAACGAGTTTTCTTGTCACCCACCATATGATTTACTATCATTAAATGGACTAGATTATGATCATTTTCCACTTTCAACTTACATTAATGCCTGTAAATTGCATTTTGCACATTGACAATTTTTTTTTTTTTTTTTTTTATGTATGAGTTTTATGAAACCAAGAAGTAAAATGCCTTGTTTGGAGAAGCCACTCCTCTTAACGTTGCTACCTCGCCCCCTTAATGATGTCATTCAGTGTCATTTGACCATGAAACATTCATCCATCCATCATCTTTTTTTACTGACATCAAAATGCAATACAGTGACAATACACTGCTCTCACTAACACCCTCCTATCAAATCAATCCCAGTGGGAAGCCTGTATTCATAACAATATAGCTCTACCCGCAGGTGAATTATTTACAACTGACATTGATTGTCTAGCTGTGTGCTTCCAAAAACACATTTTCGCCACTTTGGAAGTAACTAATAAATGAAACAATGCTGTTTACTTTGCTGACTCAGTGATCTCGCCTCTTCAACTCCAGAACCAAAATGAAATGAAAAGACATAGTAAAGATCGGCATGCTTTTCCTCTTGTGCAGGCGGTACGGGACGGTGTAGGGAAGTACAAAACTGTTTTGTAGTCATGAGAGTTATTCATATCATATTTATCTACTTGGGCAGAGCTGGTGTGAGAGCACAGAATATGCAAGAAATGCTTACAAAAGCATCAATGAATGAAAATAATCACTACTGGGGTATTTATGGTGCGATATCAACATTGTAAAATGGTTAAAAATATCCAAAAAGTTGACTTTTCATGAAAGAGGTTTTAGTTTACCTGGAATGTTTTGCATTTTTTTTTTCTTTTCTCCAAACAATATTCATCAACTGCTGCTAGCTCTTGCTCTCGCTCTCCCTCGCTGTGTGCCTGCGTCTCTCTCACTCTCTTTCTACGTGTGAATGCCGGTGGCTCTTGTGCAACTCTGCCCACTCTCCCTCAAAATAAACAAAACCTAAGAAAGTGTGATATAAAATAAATATATTATTGCTCCATTTGACATGACATTTCTAATCTAGGATTATTCAGGCACTTTTTTTACCAGAAACTCTCAGAAAAGCATTCGTTTTTTTCCTGAAACTCGGCCAGCCATCAACAAGGTGATCGGCCCTAATTTCCAAACATGTGATCAGGATCGGGACATTTCTACATGAAACAGAAAAAGCATATGCAATTTGTATATAATCCACCCTGTAACTTTGCCTTAAAGACAAAGCTTCATGGTAATCATATAAAACACCATAGATCGCCAAACAATCAATGTTCTAAATGGTAGTGTAATAGCATTTTAAATAATGCATCATCATACAAATCTTATGATGTATCAACACATGTAGATAGAATAACAATATTGGAGGGCATTTTCTTTATCCTCTGTGACAAATAACTAATATTCCTCTAGTTAGCCACTAACAGTTTTGAAAAGTCTTGAAATAATCCACAATGCCACAATGACTTGACCATGATAAACATTTTTTTTTACTCCTTGACATTGTATTTAATGTCATTGTACTTTTTTTCATAAAATGAAAAAAAAATGTGTGCCCTACTCTTACTTTTGCATTTACTGTATACGAAAATCCATAGCTCGTTAATATCAATACTGATTTTGGAACTGAATCACTTTTGGTGTCATGAGATCAATACTTCAGTTTCATTTCTCTCTGGTAGACAACGCTGCAGATAAACGGAGGCGGTAATTGAGCTGACTGCATCTGTGCAGTCGCTTCTCACTACCCACAAGTTCCCTAGTGCTCTGGGGGGTCACAGCACAAGCCCACTTTGCTTCCCCTACTTTTGTTTTGATTTAGTGCCACATTTCACTTGAGTAGTGGCTGCTTAACAAGGAAGTAGGCTCAGTCAGCTTGATTCAGCCAAATGCATACACATGCACATTCAAGAGGCACACACACGTGTGGTGCGGTGTATCTTTTATTTTCAGGCCAAAAATGATACCACACTAGTTTGCAAACACTTGCAAAAATGTGCTTGAATATGGTAGAAAAACAATTTTTGTATTTCAGCATCTAAGAGGGCATCTATTAGTAAATAACAAGCAGACGGAATGAAGAGAGGAGAGGAATATTTAGCACCCCTGTGGACCCCTTACCCTGAGGCATAGCTTACAGGGCCTTTCAGTCTGGTAGACAACATCCAGGTCAATAAGAGTAGTGAAGTAATATTTTTTAAGTCATTCTCAGCACTAACTAATATTAACCTCCCCCCAAATTGCCGCTGGGTATTTGTTACTTATGTCATGTACTGTTTCTGCCTGCTGGGGATGCAATTTCATTCTATCCTCAGTCTTATTTGATTTAGTGGTAGGCGGCACGTGCTAGCAGCTCCTGATTGCAAATCTCTCTATTGCTTTTTAGTAAGGATAGACTGATAATCAGCCAGGCTGATAAAGAGGGCCGATATTTGTCCCATCTGTGCATAGCGACACCAACTTCTTTTTTTTTTCTTATGGTCAATGACCTAATTCATCACGTCACTAAGCCTAATGCATCTTTGCACTTACAGGTATCTATCTGTCTGTTAAGTCTTGGGCCAGCATTCTCCCGCCCATAGCAGCATCTGATTGGTGAGCCGCTCAAGAGCCAGAGCCAATCAGTAGTGCAAGCCATATATTCATTTCCTTGTCTTGAATGCTCGCCAACCTTTCAGGCTGACCTACACTTAGTAAACTGTGGGGAGTAGGCATGGGATGATGCATGGATTGGCGAGTTTGTAAAAGTCACGGTTATTATAATCTGTCCAAATCTGCCCAAAAAATCCGTTCTTTTCCTTCACACATCGTCTGGTTTAACGAGCAACTGCAGCGTGGAGCCTAGCATGCTGGAAGGTGGCTGTGTGGGAAGTTTTCTGCTTTCAATAAGGAGCAGGCAACCTTGCAAGTAAGCTACGAGCTAGCAGATAGACAGCGAGAAACAGAGCAGGCACATTTGTGTGTGTGTGTGTGTGTGTGTGTGTGCGTGCGTGCGTGTGTGTGCGTGCGTGTGTGTGTGTGTGTTGGGGGGGGGGGGGGTGAAAGCCACAGCGGAACCTGGAGGAACTGACAGCTGTCGATCATAATAATATCTGTCTAACAAAGTTATTATTACTACTATAACAAAGTTATTATACTCTGCCTTTTTTCTGTGTTGATTGAGGGTAAACCAGTGATGCTGGCGTACTCAAAACTAATAATTTAATTAGGAGAAAAATAAACACAAACAAGGTATACATAAGACTATTACATAAGACTTGGATAATGAAACTTACTTAGCCACAACAACGTGACATGACCTGAAAGAAAAAAAATGAAACCAAACACCCGGACAAGAAACATTTGTAGCAGGGAGCTGATTGGCTGACAACAGGGTAAAGGTTGACAGTCAGAACAAGATGCTGACACAGGGGCAAGAAAAACCTGAACAAGGACAAAACAAACTCGAACTTGGAACATAAAAGGAAAGAAACATGAAAGAAAAACAAAAAACTCAACACGAACCCAAGAAAGAAAAACAACAGACAAAAAGAAACCAAAAAAAAAAAAAAAACCCAAAACATAAGTTAATTGTTGGGGTTTGTATTATTCAAACGTTGTCCCCTTTATTGCAGTAAATATTCCTTGATTCCTCGATGACTGGAGCTGGAAGCGAACCCATGACGTGTGTATGTTTGTTTGTTTTGTTTTTTTAAATACATAAATATGATTTATCAAGTAAAACTGCATCCAAATGTGTTTTTGGTCGCAATAGTGTCTTTAAAGTAAACCTATAAGAGCTCATGGAAACTATTTGTTGAGAGGCTATACCCGCAGCTGCGAGTGGACATGGAATGTAGCTGTGTTGACGCTGGGTCTTGGTTGCAAATCTCACATTTCAATGTGTGAGATTTTTTTCGTTTTGAGTTTGATGAATCTATGTCAGTCTCACAATTTTCAGCCCATACTGAAGGATTGATGAAGCATCTGTCAGTATTGACTTGTAAATATTGCCAGTCAGACTCAAATTGAACAGAAACTGAGACTGGTATAATCCAATATACTGTACGTCAAAGTAATTTAGTTTATCCATCCATGCAGCTTCTTTATGAATCACTCACTAGCGTCATGGACATTGTAGAACCTATCCCACATAAATTTGGGTAAGAAGCAGGACACAATTAACACTAATAGACATGCCATCGTCTTCAATCAACTACCAAGCATGTTTTTGAAATGGAATATAGGAGATAACCAGATTATGTGTAGAATAAAATGAACTGAACTGAAACAGATGTACAGTGAAACCGTGATTTAACTAATAGGGGAAAGGTCCGTATGGCCAATTGTCTGGTACATAAAAAGTACTATTTTTGGGGGCTTAAAACACCTAGTACAGTACAAAATTCTCAGTATATTACAACATTGGCATAAGTGCATATTTAAAAGGTAGTGTGAAATGTTTTGAAAGATTTGAAACGTTATCCAAACTTGTCTTTGGGAAGTGTAACGGCTTACATCTCGCTTTTCATAGACCACAAGGTTAGCACTTCCTTTTTCACCTTTCATATGATTAGATGCCATAGGGGGAAGAGAAAAACAAAACAAAAAAACAAAACAATCATAGTCTACACCAAAAGTAGATTGCTCAAGTGACATGTAGGTTGCATGATCATAGTCACCATATGTAAATGCATTGATTGCTTTCGATTGGGAAGTCGCTCCTGTCATCTTGCCTTTCACATTGGAGTACATTTTAGCCTGCTCTAATCCACTGTGGGTTTATATATGACAACAGAGTAGGGGATTCTGGAAACATGTTACCAATTTCAATTTGTTGATGGTGCAGCAGTTCCTGCATGACCTGACGTTAATAACGCCATTCTTGGTATTAGATGCCATTGTTATGAGAGTGTTTGGCTTATTATCCATTTTTGAGTCTTGATTCGGTGTGCATGGGGAGAATAAAAATATTGTAACTCCTTTTGCATGTGGATGGCACGGTGGAAAAGTGGTATGCACATCCGCCTCTCAGTTAAGAGTCCCAAGTTCAATTGCAGCTTGCTTTGGTCGCTGTGTGGAGTTTGCATGCTCTCCCGGTGTCTGCACATGTTCTTTCCGGACACTCTGGTTTCCCACATTCTAAAAACATGCATGGTAGTTGTATAGGATGTTGTGATTTAGTCAACCTAGGACATTTAATGAATAACACACAAGGAAGAGATTCCTCAAGAATTGACTATGTTCTTTTTGCACACACGGAGAAGGCACAGGGATGTGGAGAGTTAGTCTCTTACCACTCTGCCCACACCTCATCAAGTCCTCCTTTTTTATTAATTAGAGTAGCCCTCAGTTACAAATGTTACCACCATGCAGGTTCAGCAACGTGACAGCCATCAAACAATGGTGGTGTGTGTGTGTGTGCTATCAGTCCTCAGATCATACAAGTGCTACTTTCGTTTCCCATAACTGTCCTCCAAAGATCGTTCCATCCTGCAGTTAGATCGAGAGGCCTCCACTCTCCTTGAAACTGGATAAGTCATGCGCCTTCCCATGCTTGCCTATTTTCACAGACAACTTATTGAAATAAGATTATACTGCTGAATAACTGCTTTAAAAGATACAACAAGAGTTAATATGATAACTTATTTGCATGTTTACGAACATTAGACACTAAATTGTCCTTAGGTGTGATTGGGTGCTGAATGGTTGATCGTCCCTGTGTGCCCTGCAATTGGCTGGCAATGAATTCCGGGTGTCCCCCGCCCACTGCCCATAGACACCTGGAATAGGCACCAGTGAGCCAGTGACCCTATTGAGGATAAGCAGCTAGAGAAAATGGATGGATGGATGGATGGATGGATGGATGGATGGATGAATTTCCATATGGACATGACCTAAGAGAAGCAGCTGTTAAAAAGCTACCCAATTCTCTGAACTGTAAAGCAGAAGAGCAAGCCACTGGGTCATTGTGCTACCTCACAGATGAATAATTCCTGATTATTAAAAGATGTGTTGAAAAGACATGTCCCGGTTTTCCATGTAATGGGGTGATCTCACCGAATAAATATAGTATACATTGTATACGTATCGGGGGCAATTACTTTTTCACAGATAGATAAGTAATTTCCTCCTCCCCTTTGGTAAATAAAAACACCATTTAGATGTTGCATTTTATATATCCTTGGGTTGCCTCTGTGGGATGTGAAAATTAAATTGATGAAATGAAATGTTTGCAAGTGAAAAATATGGGCAAGTAGTATACACACCAACACTATCTGTGTTTGGGATATCGACAGCGAGCAGTGCTTTTTGGGACCTTACTGAGCAACTGAGCTCAAGATGATGTTTATAGGATTTTGCACAAGCTGTACATAATTTCCTATGCATGAAGCACTACTGTTCTGTTCAATCATCATGCAGTATAATTTACAGTGTAGATGACACACGCGTTGAAATCCTTTGTTTCAATTAGCCAACAAGTGCTCTGTGATGTGCAAATAGCTAATCAATGGCTCTCAAGTGCTGTGTGTAAAGGATCAAATTTCTTCCTGGCTGAAATCCTTTAGATTGCGCTCTACGTTAGCTGCTGTGTTTTGGCCGGTGTTTATTGTGTTTTCTGTTCATTTCTGTTCTGGATTGTTGTTGGGTTTTGATTTCATTTACATGCTGGGGTTGATCTTGTGTTCATGTTTCTGTTTTCCTTGTTAGTGTCTCGTTGGTTTGCTATGGCTCTAACTAAGAACCTGTTATCTAATTTATTTAATTATTTCATCAATTTATTAAATGTATGTCTTAAGGGTTTTTTGTTTTTGTTTTTGTTTTGTTTTGGTCAAAATTCACAAGACAAAAACTTACAGCCCACTAAGACCAAGTTTCATGTCTTTGTTCACAACTTCCTTAGTCCTCCATCCTCCTGGGACAAATGTCTAAAGAAATGGACATGGTCAAATTAAGATTGTCACATCACTGCCGTGTGTTGGAAGTCAATGATCTCTGTGACTCAATTCTTACAATCAAAAGCACATATTCACTTTATGCTTTAAATTTCAAGTGGAATTAAATTAAACTGAAATGTGACCAAGAGTTACTCTTTTCAACCCTCCATATGCAGAGGTGATCGTGACTGGCCTTCTCCATCCAGCCCCTCTCCCTCGGCTTCCTAGACTCTGCGCTTATAACGCTTATTTGTAATGATCAATGTATTTGGTGTAGATATGTTCCTCAGGAGGATACAATAAAACAAATAAAATCATTAAAACAATCATTTTCTTAATCTGACCAAATGGGTTTGATGAAATTACGACCACTTACTTTCATTATACAGAAAACATGCTCCAATGTAGTTAAGTAATTTCCATATTAAAGAATGTCTTGAGAAATGGAACTTTGGTCCCCTCTCCACGAATAAGTTGAAGGGGATGTCGTGAATGTCTGAAATGTCCTTAAAAGTGGATGAGCCCTCCACATTAGAGAAGGCATCTCTGCAAGGGTGGTGAGTTGGGTATTTTGGACAAACGCTCTATCATACTCGGGATGATTGAGGGGACATAGGAAGCCCTGTAATAAAATCTAGGGCGATATGGAACCATGGGCTGGAAGAGATAGGAAGTCAGTGCATAACACCAGCTTGAAGGAGATAGAAAGGCTTGTTGGCGGTGAAGGCACGTCAGACTGAAAATCATTATTGAATTCTTGATGTTCTTCAAGTAGTTTCTTAAACGGAATTAACCAATGCCTTCATTCCTGCTTTCAACTGATGATGGCCAGCATCTCTCTTTGACCAACTTCACGCAGACCATTGTTTGTATAAGATTTTGAAACACCAAGATTACATTGCTCAGTCCAGAGGCATTAATAGCAATTCAAAAAGTCTCAACAGTGAGACATTGAACACTCATTCCCAAAGCCCATTGGCTATCGTGATGCAAAGCGAGACAAATTACAAAACATTTTACCTTCTTGCCAACAGGCGAAATGAGCAGAATTTAGTGTCAGTTTTTGGGTTGCATGTCTCACAGCTTGCCAGTCTTGCCACCTCATTCTCTGTTTCTCACTATCCAGTTCAATCACTTTCCAGCCAATCAGCTCAATGAGCAACAGCACCAACTACACTGTGTAAACCCTGGTCTCTTCCTTCCAGTACTCGCCAGATTGTCTTGATGTCATATGCCAAGCTTTCCAGCAACCTACCAAGAGGCCTTCCTGCCCTTGTACTGACCCTGCCTGGCCTTGACTATCACCACAGCTGCTCACTCCCTTAAGACCACAAATCAGCAAGTATTTGAAAATAAATAAATACCTCCCTCTCTGCACTGGCTCATTTCGGCTCATTTTTTGAAGTAGTTGGCCCAAATGGTTAGGTGTTAAACAAAAATTTCAGTGCACCATCACTATTAATTACGTTGACATTTCATAGCATGCTGTTGCCCCTTTGACCCTTGAGAAATAATGAGATGAATGGTGTCCATTGCCAGCATTTATCTCAGCATCTAGAAAAAATTATCTGAAAGATAGCAGGGCTCAAGTACCCCCGAGAGCAATTCGATTACTTTTCAGATGTGGTTAAATTGACATGAATGACTCTTTTATGCTGACATCCTGGCATATTTGCCGTTCTTAAAGATCAACTTTTGACAACCATGCTGATTTAAATTTGTCATCTGTGGGTTTGATGTCACTTCCACTGAGGACCAAAATGTATGTAGTTAATTCAACTCTCCTAGTTAAACTTAACTATAAAATGTTGATTAAAAACAATTAATGTGGTGTGGTATACAGTACTGTATTCATCAAATATTGAAGTAATATTAGTAAATAACTATGTTGAGAATTCTTCAAGCGTTAGAGTTCATGACGTTTTTAATTTTATTTTGAAAAGCATGCTTTTAATTTGTCAGGTCGCTTTTCATTTCCGTTTCTTGTTTTACGTCCTCTGTGCGTCATTCGGCTCGTTACGGTGACGTAGTGAATGACAACGTAAGCTCATATTTATAGTTTATTATCATTTATGTTGATAACGCACGCTACTGCCTATGTTTAGTAAGCGATGAGTGTTTATTCTGTTTATGTGTTCGTTTGTGTAGAGGTTGCACTTTATAGTTAGTAGTTGTTAGTTGTTGCTAACCCGCTAATGTCGGCTAAAAATACAGTAAATTCATACATTAAGTGTTTAAAATGTTAGTTTACTGACTTTAAAATTGTTGTTGATTTATTATTCAACAGATACTACATGATACACCATACATGAGCCAAAATGAATGTGAAGTTCAACGTGATGAAATAAAAACTTGTGGTCATTTACCTTCAGGATGGGCGACTATAAAAGTGTAAGGGAGAAGCAAAAGGTATGGTGGGGTGCGGAAGGAGGTAAATGTTTGACAGCAAAGAGAAATTAACAATTTCATGAAAAACTCACAAAAACGTACTTAGCGCTATAGTAATGTGTGATAGAATGTGACAAAGTATTGTGACGCTCAAAGGTCGAAGGGAAACGAAGAGCATCATGAGTAAAGATTTTTTTTCCCCCCTCTTGTAATGGTTTGCTCCAACAGAGCAGAGACATGGCAGTTCATTACATTACGTTCTTGTACCCTGAATTTTCCTTTGTAACAAGATAGATTTTTTTCCGAAAAGGTGTGAGATTAATCCGTTCCACGGTTGGGCTCGTAAGACGAGCGGGCAATCCAAACCTATGTTAAATGTGTTTAGAACCCCAGGTAAAAACATCAAAATTGTACATACATATTAAAAATTGGTACCAAAATAGTATAGTAAGCGCTACGTATATATAATATACATGGGGCATGTAATGGAGGGCCGCTACTCCCTCTTCTATGAGCAAACGCCTCACCCCAAAATGGCCGACATTCCGAGGACTCCATTGCCCAGCATGCCTCACCGCCTCAACAGGTGCAGCTGATTAAGTAACGGGATAAAAGCAGGCCTGGCTGATTGGATAAAGGAGACTGTGCTGCCGAGGAAGAGACACGGGAAACAGGAAAGAGAGTGCCACTGAAGCCAAAGCCAGAGAGCAGTGAGAACAGGTTTTATTTGGACTGACCGTTTTTTGAACTGCTTTAAGTTTAACTTTGCGAGCCAGTTTTTGAATCCAGAGAACAGACTTTATTTATTATATATCTTTATTTGTTATATATCTATTTTTCCTGCTTTCATTTCTACTTTGTAAAGAAAGTAGTTTTGAACTCCAACCTGATTTTGATTACCGCCTCTTGACCACTTGTTTTTATATAGTTTCGTTGAACTTTGTGTGATGAAATAAACATTCAATTCAGAAAATATTACCCCTGTGACCCTGTCTGCCCTGTCACACCTCATGCGACGTCACAATTTATATAGACCCTGCAAAAATACTGGGGACAAGTAGCAATTCACTTGAGTGGTGAGACCTGTGTTTGTGCGTATGTGCCAGTGTAAGGCTTTTTTTTTTTTTTTTTTTTTTTTTTTTTTTTGTGCAGGGGCCCATCCATCACCGTGTTATAATGCCCGTGGTTGTTTCCATGTCTTTCAGTGACTGCCCTTCTCACGTTTCCTGCCTGTAGTGCTTTTCACTTTTCCTCTATATTAACCGCTACATTATTCCAAGTTATGTTTCCGATTAAGGGTTTCTCTTTTGATTGTGTGCCTCTGTTTAATGAAGTGCACCAGTGAATGAAGAGCGGGGAGGCGGCGGGTGCAGTTTGGCTCTGACCTCAGCGGCAATCACACCGTGATGTTGATTTAGCCGAGCCCCCCGAGAGTCACGACTCATCTCATTAATTCCACGCGGCCTTTAAAGAGCGTCCTCTGGAGTCACTTGGCTGAGGCCAGGCACCCCACTGCGGGGCTGTATCAGCACGCGCAGCTGGAGCCTATCTTTCGATAACATTTGGCCCGGCCCGCCTGCTTCACTCATTTACTGATTTGTCTAACTCCTCTTTTCGAGGATAAGACAAGCATGGACTATAGGATTCCCTCTTCACACTCAAGAGATGGTTAATATTAGTTTGGACAGGAACATTGCTTTTTTTGACCAATAAGTGACAAACTACGTCTTGCTTCTATCGGGCAATTTGGAAGTGAGTCAAACAAAGTTTGTGATAGCACAAAAACAACACAACAGCAGGCCAGCACTATCCAATGTGACACCCCTGGCGGCATTTGGGTTGGTGCCCCTTTTAATGATGATTTGCATCCGCTTAGAGCAGAAGCGAGAATTGAAATATTGCCTTTAATAGGATTTCAGACTTCTTCATTTCATGACCATTTCCTTACTGTCAAATGAATCATGCCAGAGACTTGCTGTTACAACATAATTGCGCAAACCGGAAGGAGCCATTTCATCACACCTCCTATTGTCCCTCCTATCTTTCAGCCAGAGGAAGATAATTTCGTATCATCGTTAGTCTGTAGCAATACTATCAATTGGATATTGCTTGAAAGTTGAATTTATGTTGGCTATTTCATGTTTATGATACTTGTAAATTTGAGCAAAGTCTAGACTTGGGTTACATTTGCTCACAGATTTGAGCTGGATTATAATCAATTATCGAAAAATATTTTTCTTTTAACTCCTTTTATGGGAACATTCTTGTACTTTAACAGTTCATGTAGGAATTTATTTCGTTAGTCACTGGCAATGAATTGTATTAATACAATCACATTTGCATTAGGATGAGGTCTCAGCATGAAGAAAATGTTTTTGTGTAGTGTAAGTGTAAGTCTAGTGACTAGTCAAAGAAACATACACACATTGTTAACTTTTGAACAGCCTTAGTTTTACTCCTTTGACTTTTTTCCACAAAAATTAAGGATGCCGCTGTCTTGACAGAAATCAATGTTTCATTAAATATGTTGGTAATGAATTAAATTACATATGTATAGTTATCTATTTAAATAATTTCACGCTTCTGTGTTGGGGAGTTTCACAAATTAATTTTATCTGTCAACATCTCCAATCAAATTTTGATGGTGGGGGTCCCCACACCTTATTGGTTACCCTGCTTTGTCTTGGCTTGAAAAGCATGGTAACCAATCAAGAGATAGGACCCACAAGGACCCCCAGGATGAGAGGTTGACAGACAAATTGAATTCATGAAACACTGCCAGTTGGCACAGTTTCATGAATTAATTTTATCTTTCAAACTCGCTCGTCAAAGTTAGTAGGCTGTGCCAAAGCCTGTTTAACTCAAATCTTGCACAATCCAATGGTTTGGCGTTGGAAACATGGCGGCTTCAATGATAGAGGGTCTTTGTGAGCTTTTAATTTATTTTAGACCTTGCTGAATATGTGAAGAAGACAAAACTTTATACAACGTAAAGTGGAGAAATGTATTGAAGTTATTTCTGCACACAACATTGACCCAAGAGTTACCGAAGACGTACTCCACATTGGTTGGTCTGTCTTGGCTTGAAGAGCAGGGTAACCAATCAGGTGTTAATGCTCACTCATCAGTCGTTGAATTCATGAGATGCAGTAACACATAACCGTGAAATAATTCATTAAATAGATGATTGTCTACATGGTCATTTAAGTAATTGTTGACACATTTAATGAAGCATTGGTTTATTTAATTAATGACAATTTGTATTCATTAATGAATGCTTTATATAATTAAGGAAGTACAGTCGGCCCCCGGTTTACAAACACCCTCTTTTACGAACATTTCGACTTAAATATATATATATATATATATATATATATATATATATATATGTATATGAACATTTCGACTTACATATATATATACTTGGTTCTTGGAACTTGGTTCTCGGAGTTCAAAAGAACTTTTCTCACAAAATACACTTAAACGCAAGAAAAATAGATCATCAGAATGCAAAAGCTTGAAATAAAGTCTGTTCACTGGATTCAAAAACTGGCTCACAAAGTTCACCTGAAGTAGTTCAAAACGGTCAAAGTCCAAATAAAATGTATTCTCACTTCTCTCTGGTTTTGGCTTCAGTGGCGCTCTCTTTTCTGTCTCAAGTGTCTCTTCGTCAGCTGCCCGTCTTTTCCCCAATCAGCCAGGCCTGCCTTTATTCGACTGTTTAAGCGGCTGAACCTGTTGAGGCTGTGATGTATGCTGGGCAATGGAGTCCTTGGCATGTCGGCCATTTTGGGGTGTGGCGTTTGCATATAGAAGGGGAAGTAGCAGCCCTTCACTACACGTCCCCTCGTGATGCCACAAGGCCTAACAGCAGTACGTAACCAACCAAGAATCACAATGCCCAGTAACCTGAAATTTCAGGGGCCAAAATATTGATCCCGCTTTATTTCACTACATTACCAATAAATAGGCAGTTTGTCAACAAAATAAGATTAGTAATTATCAAAAAAAAAAAAAAAACTTTACTGGTTGCACTGGCATGGGTCAATGAAAATTAAAGTTGCAAGACTTTCTTTATTTTATCTCTTATTGCTCTGTTACTTTTTTTTAATTTTGTTTTGTTTTATTGCCTACTTGATTATTTGCTCAATTGTGGAATGTAGTCTGCTCAGGGAGTGAACAAAATAAGAATTTTATTGTGTAGTAATACTATGCATATGACAATAAAACTCTTGAATGTTTAATATCTTGAATAATATTTATACCATTTATTATTAATATTTATTTAAGTTGTACCAATTGTAGAAGTGCTCACAATTTCGTTGTATTTCAACTATACAACGACAATACATGTAAAGGCATTCTATTCTTTTTTTATTATATTAAACGTCTACTATTGTGCTTTGTTGAAAGACAAGTCCACAAAAATTCTAATGCGTGTCCAAAATATTCATTTCTCCTCTTATTATTATTCTGGAGCTTCTTTTAAGCCCTCACATCACTCAGTGGATTTAAACTCAATCATGCCCCCACTTCAAGAGGGCCGCAGACACTGTGATGCATTTGTGTGAGTTAGCATTTAGAGCGCTGATAATGATGCTGTGTGAAATTTAAGCACATCTTCAGTTCATTGCAATGCACGTGGTTTGTGTCGCTATGCATTTTTTAAAATTTGGATTCTTGGAGATAGAATCTCTTCTGTGTGATGACAGCGACTTACCTTGCAGAGCAGTGTTGCCTAGAGGGGGCCATGGTTTACTTCTAACAGGTCGTGTTTACACTGAAGTTTCTTTAATTTTAATTTACACTTTTGGGAAACAATGGACGAATTGGAAAGGAATGCATTCCGTGGCATATATAGGTACGCCATCTCAATTTGCATATCCAACTCAAATCCAAAGGCTCAGATCCACAAATGCAAAAGATCAAATCCAAGAAAGCAAAGGAGAGATTCATGCAAAGACGTGAAGTGGTGTCTCGCGAGGTCATAGTCTTGCAAACAATAGCGGTATTCAAAACACCTTGCACTCACAAGTTTTCAATTGGTAAACTCAACGCAATTTAGAGTTGTACTTGTACGAAAACAATTCAAACTCAACACATTCACACAAACACAATTTAGAGTCATACGCAAACGAATTGTTGAACACACATCTTATTGACAGCCATCTTACTCCATAGCGTTCACCCTCGACATACCAACAAAATCAAGAAAATGATGGATTTAAGCTTTTGGCGTCTGTTAGTTGTTCATGAAGAGGGAGGGACATGAAAGAAAAAATAAAAGTAAAACACTAAATTCACTTTGGCCATTACCTTTAGTCACAAGGCCATAGGTGGGCAACTTACATTTTTTTGCTGGTCCGACGTTCGCCCCACCTCCTTTCCATCATCGTCGGTCTATCAGACGAGACAAAAAAAATTGTAATTTGTCCATCGGTGTATTTTTACCCAATCTCCTGCCACCACTAGAAGGTGACATTAGACTTTAATGAGACTTTTTTTTTCTGGTCCGTCATTTGTCAGGCACTGGTGTACCTCTGTCTGCACTCATATTAATCCTTTTATCGGTTGTATTATTTACAAAAGTTATCTTCTCATCTCTGTGGTTCCACAGATACACTGCAATCGAAACACAACACAGTAATATAAGTGTAACTACAACACCTACACCACCATGTTCGATACCGGGGATGCGAGTGCAATTTACACTAATGTCCACTGGATGGCATTGTCACGCTTTAGATGAGTCTGAAATGGTAGATGTCGGTTCTCAATTATAACTGCCTGTCCTACAACTATAGAAGATGGTTTCATTAACGAGTGTCTAAATTTTATCTGTCACATACACCACCAGTGAAACAAAGTATTGCTGAGGTTGGATTAACTATAAAACGTCTTTAATTAGGATTTTTTTTTAAATATCTTGCATTTCCTGGCCAAGAGCCAAAAAGAGAAAAGATGTAAATTTGGCCTGCACTCATCGGTTTACTTGTGCTATTACTGTGTGATAGCTGCGAAAGACAATTAGTGAATTGAACCAACCCAGTTTTTTTTCACTCATCTGAACATGTTTCTGCACTGCTTGGTGGTACTGTAAAGTTTCTATCGTCACATAGATTGCAGGCTGATTGCAGTTTGAGCTATAAAGATGCAGAAATTTAGCAGATACACATCTAAGTCACTTGAATTTATAATGCAGTTATCAAAAAGGGGCGTAACAGGCTGACGGACATCTGATGTAATGTCTAATCCCGATTACAATGATGAATGAAAATTGGAAAGCCAACATGTTTTATTTTAATTTTTTTGGTTTGTTTTCCATCATTTGGTCCGTCAGCAAAACGGGCATCCGTTGCTGACGGACAGTCCGTCAGTGCTGACAAAGTGCCTACCTCTGCACAAGGCAAGAGTTTTACATACAATATAATATTGGGAAGCTTTGAAGAGATCGTCACATTTCCTCTTATTTCAAAATGACCCAGATGCTGTCTGGTGAGGTTGTGTACAAAGCGTGCCAAAACCTCATATACAGCCATGTTAAGTTGCGCCAAATTAGCACTTTGCAATCATACCTTGAGAGAATGTGATCATTAAGCACATTTATGCAAATGCGAGTGGTTAAAAGAAGGCACAAGGGGATGTGAGGCAGCATAATCAGGCATGTAAGGTCACCAGAAATGATGGAACAGCAATTCTACTTCTCCCCCACCCTCCACGGGACGGTAGCGCGCCACCTGGCTCATCTATCACGGCTGGAAGTGCTGAGAGGCTGAGAGCTGCCAATAAACAAAAAATATAGATATAAATAAAAATGGCGCAAAGTCCTCCAGAGACAGACAGTGGTTTTCCTCATCACGTCAGCTGTAAACACTGTGTTATTTGTGGTAATGGATTGTAATAGGTTTGTGTTGCCATAGCTACTGGCTTCATTCCTAAGGTTATTCTATGTGGCCATGCTTCGTTAATGTTCTATTTACATGCTACATAACAATCCTACATAAGGCCATATACCAGAAGGGGATAAAATAATCTATTTGAGAGAATACATATGAAATTGTCAGGCGATGAGGATGACGCTTATTGATTAACAATGCCAAATGTTAGGAGACATAGTGACATTATGATATAAATAGTGACATTATGGTATAATTGTTTTTCTTAACCACTTGGTCTCGTGAGAGTATAATATAACAAGAAAATAGAGAAGGAAACAAGTACCGTAATTTCCGCACTATAAGGCGCACCTAAAAGCCTTTTTTTTTTTTTTTAAACCTGATGGTTCGCCTTATAATCAGGTGATCCTTATATATGGATCGATATTGAGATTGGGATTCATAGATGGGGAATGAACTGATAAAGTAAACTTTACCTGTTTCTTTTGTGTGTTTTCAGTTGAACAAGGTTGGTCATATTGACATTGAGTTATTATGCTATTGAGAGTACAGAGTTATTATTTGAGTTAATATTGTTATTACTTTGAGTATTACCATATTGTGATTGAAAAAGTTTTAAAATATGTCATTAATTGAGGGTGCGCCTTATAATCCGGTGTGTTTTATATATGGAAAACGTTTTAAAATATGTCATTTATTGAGGGTGCGTCTTATAATCCGGTGCGCCTTATAGTGCGGAAAATACGGTTTGTAAATGTTAGTCTTCTATGAAATTCAAAATTTAAAAAAAAAAATATTTTTTTTTAATTAAATCTCCTCCTTGCAACTAAACATTTTTTCTTGGAAAAAAATAAATACAACTTTATTATTGTAAAAAATGCATAGAAGGATTGAGTAACAAAGTGTTATGGGGCTCTCCTTTTCCCAGAAAAAAAAAAAAAACTTCATTTTTATAAACATTACACATTTTATATTGAAACATTGAATGGTTATTGTGAAAAAATATACATTTTATTTTTGTAGTTTATCATATTTTTTCCCCTGTGTTAACCTTACACTCTATCAGTACTTTCAGACAGCACTTAAGAATGCCATTTGTTTTTTGTCTACAATAACAGTGTGTGTACTTTTTTTTTTATTTTCAATGGTGTTAAGAAGTTCTCTTGCTGAGCGCCATTAAACAGCAAAACACTAGAAGAACAGAACAGGACAGATGGCATCAATTAATTTGTTGTACATATTGTCACACAGTGCTGCCAGCACTGCTATTGATGTTTACACACACTTTCAGAAACTTTAGAGCATTTGCGTTCCCTCGCAAAGTTTGCGCTCCCTCACAATCATTGCAATGCTTTGTTTATTTTTTATTTTTGCAAGGGACAGCACTTTTTTAATGACAGTTTCAAAAGTCGTGATAGTAATTTGTAGTGCTGGGCGATAATATCGATTTATTGAAGTGACACAATCCGAGAATCGCAATATGTCGCTCAGTTTCCAATATATCGCGTATCATTTATTAAACGCCTTATTCTGATTTTTTTTTTTTTTTATCAATTTGCTCCGTAGTGGCTTTTGCATCATGATTTTTGTCATATTATGAATTGTGTTATATATGTAGATTAGATCATTCCATGTGCTTCAAAAACACCACGTAAAATGTTTAAATTAATTACCTTTTGATTGAGACAAAGTTCCAAAGCAAAAGTAGTGGCAGAGGAATGCAAACAGCAGAAAAAGAAACTTTATGGTTTTTCTTTGTTTCTGCCATTGTCATCATATCTTGGGCTTCCACACAGTGTTCAAGTAATCCGTAGTAAGCAGCTCTATGTGTACCTGAGAAGTGCAATAATAACCGAGCAGTAATATTAACAAGCTGTTGAATAACATGTTGCGTTTATTTCAAATGGGATTTTTGAGATTTCAAGTTTTGTTTTATATTGTTTTGTTTCTTTCTTTAATATGCAGAGTAACTTTTGTAATTTGAACAAAATTAAATTATAAACTATACCAACTGCTTTCTCCTTGGTTTTTGTCTTCTTTTTTTTCACCAACTCAAATGACGTCACAAATCGGTTAACGTTGAAGAGCAAATACAACAACAACATAAAAGATTACGATGTCAATGGTGTGTGGCTTCTGAAAAACAATACTGGTAAGTAGAATTTGTCTATTGTGTTTTCAGTCATTGTTCAAATATAAGCCATAGATTTAAAAAAAAAAAAAAAAAATTACAAAAATGTCCCAATATATCACAATACGTATTGCATTACGCCTTTGCTCTATCTCAATATACTCTATCACAATACAATTTTAAGACCCAATACCCTGCACTCATAACTCCCAAAAAGACCAATCATTGGTCTGGTGAAAAAAGGAAACAGTCTTTAATCAGGATTTAGACACATATACACTTGGGGCAAACTTCAGTTCTCTTTGCGGCTTATTCCGTTTTAGTGCATCATAACCACTAAATGCTACTTCAAATGCTGCTCTGTGCTCTGCACTCCATTAATCGACGGGACTGTGTTGACCTCCAAACCCTACTGTGTTTAAAATCTGTTCTACAGCAGGCTGGAATACTAGAGTAATACAGTATGCCCCGTTTTTGGTCAGAACCTGAGCTCCGGCATTCTTGATGAGCACCAACTGTTTGTTTCTCTTCTGAAGGAGACCTTAGAAGACCATGACAATAATCACATCTACAAGAGATACTGTAAAAGCTTGGATGAACGTCTCCTAAGCTGCTTAGAAATGCAAACCACTTTGGTTTGACTTCAGAATGCCACACCCAAACAACAAGTGTTGGACCGGTTGCCACTGTCTGACTTTAGTTTGTTCCTTTCTTTTTTTTTTTTTTTAAATGTACCGACTGTACAGGTCTCCAACATGCACTGTACAGTATTCAGTAACTACGTTGAGTTGATTTCAACCTACGACATGGAGTCCATTTTAAGACTGACTTTATGATCAGAAGGAGGCAGCAGGGTGGGTAAAAACGTGCATCACAGTTCTGTGTGCTCAAAGTGATGTCAGTCAAAGTTGTAATGTGGCTACCAAAGCAGGCCGACTTAAGGGTTCACCAATGAGGAGCAAGTCCACTCCAAAGAGAGCCTTTTTAAATCCAGGGTAGGATTTTGTTTTGTTTCTTCTTTTGCCAGCAGGGATCACAAAGTAACATTTGTGACTACATCAAAGTTTATTCATCTTCTGCACAGCTAAGGTGACATAATCGTTACGTGCTTCAATTATTCTGTGATGGGTGTGGGCGGCATAAGCATTGACTTTACTGTATGCTGCTTTTCTGACTTTAATGAATAAAAGAACAAAGGCACTTGGGTCATTCAACGTCAAATTACATTTGCGGTCACTTCTATTGTTGAAAACATAGTTTCAAATTACAAAAAATCCAAAGATTAAGCCTCCCAGCGCAAATGTTTTTCGAGTTACAGCCTTTCATTTTGTGTGCTCTGTTCACTTTTGGGATCAGAGATGGCACACAAACTACTGGAACCGATTTGGAGGCTCTCATCTTTTTTTAAAGGGAGGTATTGGTCTGCAAAATGTATTATGACTCGGTCTATCAGATTCTGTTAGAATCTGAAGTCAAATTTAATTCATAGGTGTACTATTTAAGAGCTATTAATAGACTTTACACAACCAGGAGTTTTGGGGCCGATCCTAATCACCAATTTGATCAAAAGACATTATAATATGTCTATTTAAATAAAATGTTTCCTGCATATACTTATACTCTGTACAAAATATGCTTGTGTATACTGCGTATAGAGTATAAACAAAATTATATGGAAACAATGATATCTAGAACACATCTAAGAACGGACCAGGCATAGAACAAGGTGATTGCCCTTTTGCAACTGTTATTATGGACATGTAATCGTATTTGTGGTTTGTAAATATTTTTGCTACAGTAATGGCCGCATTTTACACGCTTGCTTCTCAAGGAACATGGTGCATTCAGGATACTTTGAAGTCTGTAATTTGTAAATGTACATCATTGACCTGCTCGTGAATCATTTCTCAATTATTATAAAGTTTTAAAATTCGAAAGAAGTCAAAATTGAAATTAAGATTTAAATTTTGGTACAATGTCTTTCAGTTTAAATTCAAACCAAGTCATATTTACATCAAGGATTGAAATTTATCGACCAACCTCGTGTCAGGAATAGACCATGGGAAACAGGTGGACAAAGGACCCAAGCAGATGGGAAGCTTGTACACTTCAAATAAGGTTTAATAACAAAAGGCACATGCACAGCATGGAAAATTGGTAACACAAAACTCAACCAAAATATGAAGTTCGAAAGGCAGTTCAAATAAGGGAGCGACACAAACATGGTCGTCGCAAAAAGCAAACAAAAATGGATGAGAGTAAAGTACAAATTAAAACTCGACTCAAAAACTGTTGGAATTCAAGAAACACAAGAACTAGACAGAGGAGAACGGAGTCTGCAGGAGAATGGCTGATAGGATAAAAGTAGCAACTGAAAATCAACAAGTTCAAATGACAAAAGTACAACCAAAACTACAAGGCACGCTAACTCGAGAGAATCACTGGAAACACCACTCGGGATAGGGAGACACACGGAAGGCAAAGAAATAACCCGGCGTGGTTCTCCTGCCACGGCCACACTTAAGAAGAGCTCTGATGACAAATGTGTGTCAGGTGTGCGGCCAGGGACTCTGCCCCCCTAGTCAAGTATGGTACTCTACCTCTGCAACAGGAACACACAGGACAATGAGTCAGGAACATGACACCTAGTGTATATAATTGAAAGTACAGCAAAAACCAACAACAGATTTTAACAAATGCTACAGTAAACTTTGTTAAAATAGAATGAACTTTTATGTAGCATCCGTTATCATCTCCTTCATATCGCAACCACTGCTATAACAGTCCATTTGTGCTAGAAAAGTCCCCTTTTTACTTTGAGTGTTAGTTTGTTTAGTTTCAACATGCCTGTTCTGTTCCTCTTCTCGGGTTTAAGAAGCCTTTTGTTTTCGCTTCTTTACTTTCTAGCTTATTTTTACGTGAGAGTCAAATAATACAGATTGCAGTTTACTTTGTTTTGGGTCTAAGATAGCACTTTTGTAGAAGGCATTTTAGAAGGGGGGTTTAAAAAAATAAAACACATCCAATAATCTTCGTAAGGACAGACGAGTCCACTGTGCAATTTTTCAGTGACATTAATTTGGATGGTTTAGAAATTTGGCCCACAACTTGATGATGAGGAAAAAAATGTTTTCCTCTTATTTGAGAACCATTGCACCATCCCAGCCAGGGGTGGCAAACCCGTTTAAATTTGTGGGCCACATGGAGGAAAATCTATTCCCAAGTGGGTCGGACCAATACAATCATGGTCTATTTTTAGATAACTTTAAAACAACAACTTCAAAAGTATTATTCTTTTTTAATATCATCCAAAATTAAAAATGTATATCATTAATAATCAGAAAATATCAACATTGTTATTAATCATAAAACAATTTGAGTTTTTCATTTATCAAAAAATTCAGATCATTTGTATACTTTACAAAACAATCTTGTGGGCCGCATTAAAGGCAGTTGAACCCAGATTAAACCTAAAACCGGCCGGAAGGCTATCTTTCTGACACCTCTGATCCAGTAGAGGCTATGTCTGTCAATCAAAACAAGCTTGCTCAAAATTGTCATTGGCGCAGCACCAACTCACCATAAGCAGTATTATGTTTCATGCTGATGAACCCCATTGCAAATTCCCCTGACAGCTCCTACAGCAAATGAATATGGTTGGCTTGACACAAGAAATAATGTTAGCTAATTTAGCAAGACCTTAACCCATTTAAGCCCAAATATTTCCTGGACATGAAAACACCCACATGATAAGCCAAAATGATTGAAAAATAATGTCTAGACACACGCAAACAAGAGCACTGAGCAAGTATCATCTCTTTCCCTTAGAATGCATTCTGCTACTGTTTTATTTAAATGATTTTATATCCGTCATATTTTAATGGCATTTACATCATATCCCATAGCAATTAACTCATCAAAGAGATGCTAACAGCACAAAAAAAAATTCAGAAGGTAAAAGCATGTTAAATCTGCACGCCTATTGCAGAAAACGCTTACACTTGCAACATTCGCTCACACAGTTCAGTAAGAAGATGCTTCAGGTCAATACCTTAGCCAATTTTTGATGAATTATTGATTACGTGTGTGTTTATGTAGTAAGCACTATATACGTAGTAGTGTGTGTAGATACTGTATATATACAGTATATAGGCTGAAACTCAAAAATATTCTAATTAATTCCAGGTTTTGTAATGAATCTAGAACACAAAAATGAAATGTAATGAATCTAGAAGATAAAAATGAAATAAAATGGATTTCAGTAGAGTGGAGTTCAACTTGTTATCAAATAAAAATCCAATACACACTCAACTTGAGACACATCCTTTAACGTCTACCACTAATAATGGTCTAATGTCCAGAGGAGTGATCCGCTTTTGGCACAACATGTGTAACAACACAAGCTATAAAATACAAAAATATATTGTCCAAAACCTGTTTATTTATTAAAAACTGCAGTATTCAGAACATGTACGGTATATGAACTGGAAAATGCAAATACATGGTCCAAAAGCTGGCTTGTTAATAAAATAACTTAGAGCTATCAACTCCAATACAGTACAGCACTGAACATAACTACAATGTTGTATAAAATACAGTGGAACCTAGCTAATTCGTGTTTCCAATATTGCGGATTTGTCACTTTGCTGATTTTTTTTCCATTACGCAGATTCGCAACTTCATAGATTTTTTTTTTCATTACTTATGTACGATTATATTATAAGAGAAATATAACGCTTCAGAAACCTGCCGCTGAGGCCGTGGCCCATCATTTGGGAGTGAACGAATCCACAGTTCATTACATTAAGATGGACGAGGCGAACATTGGGAAGACGGCTGCCATCATCTTTGGCAATTCAGTAAAGCCCGTTGTTACGGCTTGTCATAAAACGATTGTCCGTACGGAAAATGCTTTGTCAATCTGGCTTGCAGATTGCTGGAAGAAGAAAATAGTGAACCCTTTTCCTTTTAAGTCTTGCACAGCTGCGGACATATTAGTAGCAGCCCAGATGTTGAATTAAAGTCTAATCTGTACATCATCAAAGTTGATTACAATGGAGAGTTTACACTTGAAATATATTTGTATACTAAAAGCTTCTCTGCTTCTCTGTCTCTTCCTCCTGCCTGTGTGTTGACTACAACGTGTGCCGGGGTGTGTTTCATGAGTAACACAGTACGTCCCTGAGGAGTTTTGATCCACTCCCACCCCACAGGGACCTTCATGTCAGTCATGAGGAACCACACCCACAGAAAAAAGCACACTCACACACACACATTGTCGGGGCAGAGAGACACAAAGTAAGGAGCAGATGTTCGCCAGACCGAATGTCTTACCTAGATTTCTTTTATGATAAAATGGTCTTTCAAGTGTAAACTCTCCATTGTAATAATCTTTGATCATGTACAGATTAGACTTTAATTTGGGCCTCTGCTAATATGACCGCAGCTGCGCAAGACTTCAAAGGAAAGGGGGAACGGTTCACTTACTGTACAGTGTATAAGGTTTAATCATTTAAGATTTAAGTAAATATGTGTACTGCATAATATTTCTCTTGGCATGAAGACTTTTCACACACACACACACACACACACACACACACACACACACATATATATATACGTGTGTGTGTGTGTGTGTGTGAAAAGTGGGGGCGCTACTTTGCCGATTATCAGCTATTGCAGCAGGTTCCAAAACCTATCTACCACGATAAACTAGAGCTCACTGTACTTTAATTTTAATGTTGAGTTTTGTCCATATTACGAAGAAATGTGTCTTTTTAATTGTTGTGTTTGCTTTATGAAAATGCAAGAATGGATTCGTTGTTATTCAAAGTCTCATAGATTTGAGTGTTTCCGACTCAGAGCGTCTCCTGTTTGTCTTATACCTCTTATCCGGCTTCACTCAAACGGAGGCATTTCAAACTATCTTTCCCTGTTCTTTTTCTTATGGACGCCATGAACTACCCGACTAAGTGAATAACTTTAAAATTTTTCGTAATTACAGCCAAACTCATAACAATAAAGAGTCACGTACATGTCGCCATTTTGGATCAGATTATTCGGTTGAAAAAAAGAAGCGAACACTTTTCCGTTAAATCCAGCGAAAACTTCCTGTGTTTGCACTAATGCGGTCCTCAGAATAGCTTCCGGTTTCCGGCTACCAGAAGTTTCGTTGCAAGGAATCGATCGTTTATGTAGTTTAGTCATAGAAAATTGAATGTAAAGGCTTTTCCCCGAGTACCTTAGTACCCGAGTACCAGTGTACCTTACACTGAAAAGATGTCTGTGTACGACTTCTTTTTTCGAAAGAGGTCTCCACATGACCTCTTTTCATCTGTGAAGCCCTTTGAGACTTCGGTGATTTAGGGCTATACAAATAAAATTTGATTGATTGATTGATTGAATCAAGCCAAACATACCAACATGCATCAGGGTATTAGTCCCATCACAACTGTATGTAAGACCATGCATGTGTATGTGAATGTGTGTGTTTAGATGCAGCATGTTGCAAAAAATCACACTTGTGTGCATGTTCTTTGCAGACATAGTTTTTACAGGTGAATCACAAATAATTTCTATTTCTGTCTCTATTACTAGGACAGAGCTGACACTTCTTACTTTTACCATCAGGTGGTCTCACTGGGGTTGTGGATGTTGTTGTTGATGTTGTGCCAATGCTGGCTGAGGAGGATGCTGGTGATGATAGTCTCCGTTTCTGTGACCAGAGATAAAATGCTTGGTGAGCTCTGCACCTGTCTGACCAAGGCTGCAGCAGCAGGGTCTCCCGGAACCCTTTTACTTTGCTCAATGTGTGCCTTGGCAAAGGCATATCCTAGCTCCTCCAGAAACATTTTACGCTTGTTTTTTCTTCCTAGGTTCCACCCATGGAGAATGCGGGTCCACAACAAAAATGCAGCGTATGCAGACACATAGAGGATGTTGTAAAACACAAGCATTGGCCGTCTCCTGGTCATTCGCTGTCAGATGTAGGTGGCAGTCCGCTGGTCAGGTTGTCCACTCCTTGTTCTAGTCCATTATTATAATGGGCTTGTTGTCAGTCCCTGATGACACAGCTACATCTATGTGTAGCGTTGACGTCAGTCTTGTGGATTCAACATACCGCGTGCTTGTTAATGAATGAAACTGTTTCCACATCTGCACTGCGTCGTGGCTGTGTTGTTGCACCACGGTCCACCAACTTTACGCGGGATTTGTAAGCTCTGCTCTGCCACCATGGTCAATTCCACAATTCAGAAAGCGCCAAGCAGGGATAGGGTTAGGGTTGTGATCTACATCCAAATTTACAAAGAAAAAGCACTCCACATCGAGACGATTGTCTTTTACTTTGCAGATTGACTGGATGAACCCAAACGTGTTAAATGTTAGTGTAACGTGTCCGTTCAAATGAGTTTTCTATGTACTCACCCATTGTAAATGAAGCATACCATTAAGTGTGATCCATGCAAACTTTTAACAAAAGGAGCTTGTTTTGATTTCGGAAGTTTCGATTTTTATTTACTTTATTTAAATTGCGCAAATTGGTAGTTCCTGCTCAAGCGCAGTTAGACCCTCCAGGGACTCGTTGCGAGCACGGAGTCCCTGGAGGGTCAAACTGCGTTGAGGCACGTAACAGACTTAAGAACCATGCAGTGGCCGCCTGGCCGGGGGTGTGAAGCCTCATTGCTCTGCAGAGCGCAGCGGGGGCAGACACGCAGTACTTGAGATCCGCGGTGCATCACGTGCACGGATTACACAGAGCCTGCGTTGTTCCTGCATTTTGTCTCGCCACCCAGCAAGTGTGCGATTACCTATTGCTTCTCTGTTAGCTTCTGTGTAACCCGTAAGTTACAATACATTCATGTGTTTTTTTTTTCATGCTCGTCAAATAAAAGACAATTCAAAATGTTCGCTCATGTATCAAACGCACCCATTTTGTCTGCTTGCTGAGGACATGAGCAGTAAATCTTGCACCCCATTTAAGTGTGCTTCAAGGCATGCACGATTGCGTCATGGATGAAAGTAGGGAGGGTACAAATGTGTGAATTGAAGCACATGGTACGCATCAGTGATTTTCGTCTCGCATGCGTAACTGCGCATGCCCGAATATACATACAGTATATGGATTTACACTCTTCCGTAGGTACTTCGTGCTTCATCTTTCATGCCCTTGGTGCTTCGCTTTTTTTTTGTCATGCTTTAAAAAAAAAAGTTAAGATGTGAAGAGACTTGCTTTGAAAGTTTCCTGCATTCCAAATAAATTGACTGTCATGTTACACATGCCACGTGCACTCCACTGACTTCGACCCAGAGTGGAGCCGGTAGATGACCAAACAAGCAGAGTTTACATTCGAAATTATAATTCATTACAAAAGCATGCTAGATAACATCTTCCCAATGTTCTTGTGTCCTCACCGTTCATCTTCTGCTGTGCGTTGGGAGTTCTCACTGATGTGTGTGTGCTTCATGAACAAGACTGTCAGTCAACTCATGGACACTCCTACAAGACCAATCGTTATTACAATCCTGCCCTCATTGGTCGCACTGGGAGACCTGTCCTCATTGGACATACTGGGAGACCATCACATGTCTTGTTGGAGTGCCCATGAACCGAGTGACAGATTGCCTCGCCGGTCTTGTTCATGAAGCTCACACGCAATTTAAGAGCGAATTATGATTAGTAACTATGTGACGACCGGAGGAGAGAGGACCCAAGCGCACGCACAACTGGTAAGGGCAAATGCAGAAAGTTTATTAAACAGAATGTGCAGATGGTTTGTGGAAGCCGACGAGAGCGTGGCGAAGAAGTCTAGGGGGTCTCGGAGTCAGGAGAGCGGGGCTTGGCTGGGAGCCGGGCCGAGGGAGCGGGACAGGAGGAGGGCTCGGGCAGACAGATTAAGACGGCAGGCTAGCGGGTGGTCAGAGGCAGACAGGGTCGAAATACCAATACTTCGGTCAATTCGGCGGGCAGTCGGGTGGTCAGGAACAAACAGGGTCAGGCAACGGGCAGGCTGGCAGGAGGAGTCGCTGGAAAGCTCGGCGTGATGCATAGAGACAATCTGGCAGGTTGTGGATGGAAGTGAGCGGGCTTTATACTAGGCGGGTGAGTGGCAGCAGGTGTTAGTGTTTGGGCTGATTAGCAGGAGGGCTGAGCAGGTGAGGCTGGGAGTGAGGTGGCTGAACTGGTGAACTGTGACAGAACCCCCCCATCAAAGGACGGCTCCCGACGTCCCAAAACCACCGGGCGGGAGGGAAAGGCCAACGGCCGGGGAACCCCCACGGGCGGGAGGGCGGGCGACGCGCCGGGGCACATTACGACGCCCAGATGACCTAGACGGCTGATCCGGGTGAAGACGATGAAAATCTGTGATCAGGGACGGATCCACAACCTGGCGAGCAGGAATCCAGGAACGCTCCTCAGGACCATACCCCTCCCAGTCCACCAAATACTGGAGGCCCCTGCCCCGCCGACGTGAACGAAGAAGCCGGCGGACCGTGTAGACAGGGCCCCCATCAACGAGCCGAGGAGGAGGAGGAGGCGGAGCAGCCGGGACCAGGGGACTGTCAACCGCAGGCTTAATCCGGGAGACGTGGAAGGTCGGATGGACCCGCATTGATCGGGGAAGAGAGAGACGGACCGCGGCCGGACTCAAGACCTTCTGTATGGGAAAGGGGCCAATGAAACGAGGAGCCAACTTGTTGGACTCGACCCGGAGAGGAAGGTCGCGGGTTGACAGCCAGACCTTCTGGCCCACCTGGTATGCAGGCGCCGGGGTGCGCCGCCTGTCAGCGGTGCGAATGTATCGTTCCTTTGCACGCAGGAGTGCGGCGCGAGCTCGAGACCATGTGCGCCGACACCGGCGGGCGAATGCAAGAGCGGAAGGGCAGGAGGTGTTAGTGTCCAGGGCAGGGAAGAGCGGAGGTAAGTATCCAAACACACATTCAAAGGGAGCCAGACCTGTGGCAGAGGTGGTCTGTGAGTTGTGGGCATATTCGGCCCATAGGAGGTGGGTGGACCAGGACAGCGGGTCCCGTGAAGACAGACATCGGAGGGCCTTCTCAAGCTCCTGGTTGACCCTTTCGGTTTGCCCATTGGTCTGGGGATGGAAGCCGGATGAAAGACTGGCAGTTGCTCCAAGGAGCCGACAGAATTCTTTCCAAAAGGAGGAGGCAAACTGGGGACCTCTGTCTGAAACCACGTCAAGGGGTGGCCCATGGAGTCGGAAGACATGATTTAAGAGAAGGATGGCCGTTTCCTTGGCGGATGGGAGTTTTGGGAGTGCAACGAAGTGGGCCATTTTGCTGAACCGATCCACTATAGACAGAACGACTGTGTTGCCATTGGAAGGGGGTAGACCAGTGATGAAGTCTAACGAGATATGGGACCAGGGCCGATGGGGAATCGGAAGGGGGTGCAGTAAGCCAGCTGGGGGTCGATGACTGGGTTTATGTTGGTTGCAGACCGGACAGGCCTTGACAAATTCACCTACGTCCTTTTCTAAGGTGGGCCACCAAAAGCGTTGTCTCAGGGCCTCTATTGTCCGGCGAACCCCAGGGTGACAGGTCAATTTGGAGGAGTGAGCCCATTGCAAGGCCTCAGAGCGCAGGTGGTCGGGAACAGGCAAGCAGTTGGGCGGGCAGGCGCTAGGTGCGGGTTGACCTCTGGCGGCTGACTTTATTCTCTCCTCAACGTCCCAGGTGAGGGTTCCGATGATGCATGAGGGTGGAAGGATCGGTTCTGGTTCTTTGCCTGGGGAATCCATGCGTTCAAACTGTCTGGAAAGGGCATCCGGTTTTACATTTCGGGAGCCAGGGCGGTAGGCGAGGACAAAGTTAAAGCGTGTGAAGAAGAGTGCCCAACGGGCCTGGCGCGAGTTAAGTCTTTTGGCCTGCCTTATATATTCAAGGTTCTTGTGGTCCGTCCACACCTGGAAGGGAACCTTGGTGCCCTCCAACCAATGCCGCCACTCCTCTAGTGCCGCTTTCACGGCAAGAAGTTCTCGGTTCCCGATGTCATAGTTAATCTCAGCCAGGGTAAGGCGGCGGGAGTAGAAAGCGCAGGGATGGAGCTTGTTGTCTTTTGCGGAGCGTTGGGATAGGACAGCCCCTAGTCCAACGTTGGAGGCATCCACCTCCACCACGAACTGACGCTCCGGGTCTGGCATCAGGAGGATTGGAGCTGAAGTGAAGCGGGCTTTAAGCGTCCGGAAGGCTTCGTCTGCTGCAGGATTCCATTGAAATTTGATCTTTGAACTGGTCAGAGTGGTAAGTGGACGAGCCAGGGTGCTGTAGTTCCTGATGAATCGTCTGTAGAAGTTAGCAAATCCGAGAAAACGCTGAAGCTGTTTGCGGGTTTCGGGAACAGGCCAGGTGGTGACAGACGAGACCTTGGCAGGATCCATAGCGATGCTGTTCTTTGAGATGATGTACCCCAGAAAGGAGACTGAAGTTTTATGGAAGTCACATTTCTCTGCTTTCACAAACAGGGAGTTTTCCAGCAGCCTTTGGAGTACTGTACGGACATGGGATGTGTGTTCTTCCCGGGTCCGGGAAAACACTAAGATGTCGTCAAGATATACGAAGACAAACTTTTCCAGCATATCACGCAGGACATCGTTGATCAAAGACTGAAACACTGCTGGGGCGTTTGTAAGGCCAAAGGGCATGACCAAATACTCATAATGTCCCAGGGGGGTGTTGAATGCCGTTTTCCACTCATCCCCTTCTCGGACCCGAACCAGATGATAAGCGCTGCGCAGATCCAACTTGGTGAAGAAGGAGGCGCCCTGGAGAAGCTCAAACCCAGAAGTCATAAGGGGGAGAGGATACCGGTTTTTAACGGTTATGTCATTTAGGCCTTGGTAATCTATGCAGGGACGGAGCGTCTGGTCCTTCTTTTTGACAAAAAAGAATCCAGCCCCCGCAGGAGAGGAAGACGGGCGGATAATGCCGGCTGACAGGGAGTCATTTATGTACTCTTCCATGGCTCGTCGCTCTGGAGCAGACAATGAGTAGAGGCGACCCCTGGGGGGCGTCGTCCCTGGAAGTAGGTCGATGACACAATCATATGGCCGATGAGGAGGAAGAGATGTCGCTCTCGTCTTGCTGAAAACTTGGCAGAGATCATGGTATTCAGGAGGAACACCAGCCATGTCCGCCTGGGCCGGTAGAGGAATGCATACGTCGGGAGTCGAAGCTCGTTTGAGGCAGGACCGGTGGCAGGACGGAGACCAGCTAAGAATGACTCCTGTCTCCCAGTTTATGTGAGGGTTGTGGAGACAGAGCCAGGGTAGGCCCAGGATCAAGGGGATGTTTGGTTTGTTCAGAATATGAAATTGGATCTTCTCCTCATGGTTCCCAGACAGATGCATGGGAACGAGGACTGTCTGGTGTGTAATTAGCCCAAGAGGGCGACCATCCAGAGCATAGGACGGCGTTGGCTTGGGCAAGGGAGTGTGTGCAAGGCCAATTTGGGTGACCAGCTCTCTGCTGATGATGTTTGCATCGGCCCCAGAATCCACCAGAGCCCCCAGGACATGCGTGCCGCCAGGGAGGACCAAGCGCACCTGGAGAAGACGTTTTGGACGGGGGGAGCAAGAGAGAGCTTGGCCCAACCGTATCCCCTTATTTACGGCTGGGCCCTGGCTTTTACCGGACAGGAAGCAACGTAATGCCCCTCTTGACCACAATAGAGGCAAAGGTTGCCCGCACGGCGTCGTTGCCGTTCGTCTGAAGTCAATGTGGCGCGCCCAAGCTGCATGGGCTCGGCCTCAACCCCAGAGGGCGCTGGCGTGGCAGGCGGCCGGAAGGCGTGTCTGGCTAGAGGGACCGTCCCTCTCTCCAGTCTCTCTCTCTCTCGTTCACGTCGGCGATGCTGAAGTCGGATATCTATACGGGTTGCCAAGGCGATGATCGCGTCCAGGGTGGTGGGAAGCTCGTGGGAAACCAACTCGTCCTTTAGGCGACTAGACAGGCCGTGCAGGAAGGCATCTACGAGAGCCGGTTCGTTCCAGCGGTTTTGGCTGGCTCTGGTGCGGAAGTCGATTGCGTAATCGGCTACTGACCTATTTCCTTGCCGGAGCTCAAGCAGGCCCCTTCCCAGCTCCGCGCTGGCATAGCTGAGTCCAAAAACTTTCTGGAGTTCCGCCGCGAACGCTTGGAAGGACGTGCAAGCCGGAGATTGCCTCCTCCACTCCGCCGTTCCCCACAAGCGTGCACGGCCTGTAAGGTGATTTACGACGAACGCTACCTTAACTTGTTCGGTGGTGAACGTCCTCGGTTGGAGAGCGAACAGCAAGGAGCAATTGGTTAAGAACGCCTCGCATGTTTCAGGATCGCCCTCATACCGTTCCGGAAGCCCAACCTGGGGATCGGGTGCTGGCTGGGGGACCGGGCTGAGAGAAGGTCGGCGTGCTGGGTCCATTGCGTTTGGCCAGATTGTACTGTGACGACCGGAGGAGAGAGGACCCAAGCGCACGCACAACTGGTAAGGGCAAATGCAGAAAGTTTATTAAACAGAATGTGCAGATGGTTTGTGGAAGCCGACGAGAGCGTGGCGAAGAAGTCTAGGGGGTCTCGGAGTCAGGAGAGCGGGGCTTGGCTGGGAGCCGGGCCGAGGGAGCGGGACAGGAGGAGGGCTCGGGCAGACAGATTAAGACGGCAGGCTAGCGGGTGGTCAGAGGCAGACAGGGTCGAAATACCAATACTTCGGTCAATTCGGCGGGCAGTCGGGTGGTCAGGAACAAACAGGGTCAGGCAACGGGCAGGCTGGCAGGAGGAGTCGCTGGAAAGCTCGGCGTGATGCATAGAGACAATCTGGCAGGTTGTGGATGGAAGTGAGCGGGCTTTATACTAGGCGGGTGAGTGGCAGCAGGTGTTAGTGTTTGGGCTGATTAGCAGGAGGGCTGAGCAGGTGAGGCTGGGAGTGAGGTGGCTGAACTGGTGAACTGTGACAAACTAGTGATTACTAGACCTAAGATTAGATTTGTTTTAAACGTTGTGATGCATCACAGATATTTGCATGTTATTGAAAATATCAGGCTTTCAAAACGAATAATTTTTCTGTTCGTCACTATATATTCCTGACTAGGACAGTTGCTTTAGACTCGTTCTTACTGTTTATTACTCTTGACACAGGATGGCTAGAACTCCCAAGTTTCCATTGACTTTGAGTCAATATGCTTTCAGAACAGTTTTGGTTCAACCCCAAATCCAGCCACCTCCCACAATGTTTCCATGCCATCTGGGTATAGACATGTTTGTTCATTTGCATGGACATAAAAATAAGTCTTTAGCATCGAAGCGATTGTTTTGCTTTTGTGAACTAAAATAAAAAATGAAAACATCCACTGCAGGGCACAGTTGGTTTAGTTGCAATATCTCATTGATCACAAAGCACGTCGGAAAATTTGGCTCTGCAGTCTCTTACAGAATCTTAATTAACTGCTCTGAGGATTCCTCATGGGAATTATGCACAACTGTGGAAATGAAAAAAGTCATTGTGTTGTGTGGCTGGCAGGATTATTTTGAGTCTTGATAAATGGTGGCCTTTGATGGCGGTGACCATAGTAACCTTCAGCCATAGCTCTTTGTCACTGTCGGTATGCTGTGCCAATCCAAGCCCTCCACTGCCACCTACTTATTCTCATTGTAACCCCTCCCTCCCAAATGTCTCAGTAACACAACATCTGGTCAGTCAGCGTATTTGTTGTGTGTGGCAGTTTGGTTGTCGGCCAAATTCAAATTGACAGCCCAGCACCGTAATGTTTTCCCTCCACTGCAAACACGGCCCAAAAGGGTAATTGAGCTTGTTCGCAATCCTTCTGCTGTTATTATTCTTGCAAATATTCAGACGATTTTGGAGACTTGAGCAGATGAATAAACGGCATTCTTTTGGGAATGTTCACTGATCCCAATGACAAATGTAAATTATTCACTTGACAGTCTGTCTTGACCCAACTTGAGCGGGTCAAAGCGTGCATTTTTCAGACCTTAAATGGGGACTCCCAGTTGGGGCATTCAATATCAGATGGTATACAGCAGTCTATACAGCAGTAAAAATGTGAAATTTAAGTTTTACATGGAAATGACTCATTTGATATTGTATTTATTATGTAAATCAGTTTTAATTACACCGACACAAAAGCAACGTAGTAGAACGTAGCTTTTCTTGTTTATTTTTTTCTTTCTGTCTTATTTTCCCCACAAATTTTGCCTAAAACGGCACAGATAAAATGATTGCATCTTTATAACTTTATTCGAATAAATGAGATTCCATTATAATCCCAAAGAGCAAATAAAATAAAGATTTTAGTTGCTCGGGGCTCATGAATGACGATGACAGCTCATTTGTTTTTTGACTGTGAGGCATTCTGATGCATTTGTAAGCTGAGCGGTGATTGGTTGTTACCTGAGCCAATGAGCAATTGTGATGTCATTTTTAGTAGAGTCAAAGTGAAGTGTAAACATGCAAGCAAAGATTTATTCAGGTATACTTTTTATTCTTCTTTAGATTTTCTTTCAGTCTGGATGTAATGTATGTTCTGGAGGCACATTTGGTGGGTCAAGGGCAGCTAGTAAAACAAAACATGGTCCTTGCTTTACGACACCAGTGAAAGAAGAAGATGAAGTGACATCGTTCCAGTTAGCGCTATAAAAAATTTGCTGTTTTTGATTGTTTTATATTCATGGAGAGCTGCATGGCTGCATCAATGCAGTTCTCATACAAAAAATATTTGAATGACAAACGCCACAATGTTTTTCACACAAATATCTTTGTAATCATGACTTAACTGCTATGTAAGCATAGTTCAGTACAACCGTAATATGTGGTTTAAACTGTGGCAGCGCAATTGTAATGTGAACTGAGGCACCCTTCCATCTCCAACCCTGTCCATTTTTGCTATTTGAAATACCATTATTTTGCCACGAATCAAACCTTATGACTTGGTGGTATGATAAATAAAACTCATTAACCCATATATTCATTTTGGCATTCACATATTAATCTTTTTTGCAGCTTTTAGGGAACCCGGTCTATTTGATTTTGTGTCTGTGTGGGGGAGGCGCATGTGGGTGTGTGTGTGTGTGTGTGTGCGCGTGTGCGTGCATAGGCCAAATCAATATCGTTTTTGCCATTGGGGACCTTCAAACTCATTTGAACATCAAGAGAGACTTGACAACACAGAACTGCAAAATTTAAACAGCCTCTCCCATAAGACATACTGTATCATTGTAATACCACAGATAATAAACTGTAAAACTTTGACAGCAGGCCTTTTTTTGTGTCTGCCCGATGCTAAGGGCATTCAACACTAGGGAGCACCAACACTGGTAAAAATTCATCTTCAGTATCCTTATATTCAAACAAATAATTTCGACAGTATTAAAGGTAAATTTCATGTCCATTTAATTCCGGCTCCGAACTTCTTGTGTGGAGTTTGCATGTTCTACCTGCGCCTGTTTCTCTCTGGGTACTCCAGTTTCCTTCCACATTCTGTGAACAATAACCCCAGAACACAAGCCTCAACACAAGAGATGTAATGAGTCCAAAAAAGAGTTTATTAACTAAAGTGTCACGGTGAGCGTGGAATAAAATCCAAAAACACAAAGTACAACCGAGCACTCAAAGTACAACAAAAGGTGAGACAAAAAATGCTAGAGTCTATGGAAAAACACAAGGCACGAGGGAGTGGAGTCAGCAGGAGGACGATCGAAAAACAAAGTACAGTAGACCCCTGGTTACGGCGTCCCTGGCTTACGTTTTTTTCACATTACATTGTGGAATACTGACAGGGTGAGTCCACCACATCCGCGCCGTGCCGTAGCACAACACACTCATGTTAATAAATGAGAGCGATTCCACAGCATCCATCGTGCTCCGCTCTGGTCCGCCGGCACGTTGCCGCGTCAATTCCACAGTTCAGCAAGCACCACACAGGAAAAAGAATGTGATCTACATCCGGTTACAAAAGCAAAATCATGTTCTCCTTTGCTGATTGATTGAATCAAGCAAAACGTGAGTGCAAACTTTTACTCGTCTGTGCCATTGCCATCGAGATACAAGGACCAAACGCTTTCCTCCTGTTAATTGGCACGAACGTTTGTACAAATATATATTACTGTTTGAGTCGTGATTAATTAATTCACCTCAAAGTTGAAACGAACGTTGCATGTACGTACGTAGCCTACTCACCCATTGTAAATGGAGCATATGTAACATATTTAGTATGTATTGTGTTTTCATTTATTCACATTTGTTTCCTGTTTTGACTTAATGTGTTAGCGCGTTTGATTGACGGGTACACAAGGAAGGAGGGGAGAGTGCTAGACTCGTGTTGTTTTAGCACGGCATTCACGGCTTCACAGTAAATGGGACCTGTGTAGAGTCTTCTTCTGTGACCCAAGAAGCCCTTTTTAGGTTTATGCAATGCATTCAATATATATATATATATATATATATATATATATATATATATATATATATATATATATATATATATATATATATATATATATAGAGAGAGAGAGAGAGAGAGAGAGAGAGAGAGAGAGAGAGAGAGAAATGTTCTTAAATCTATAATAGTTGTAAACTCCCTTTTGACAAGCAATAGTACCACATGAATTGCTATCCTTTTCATAAATTCATGGATCATTTTTTGCATGGACGTCATATAAAGATTGCAGCTACACTGTGTTCAGTTCTCAAGTCTCAAGTCTCAAGTCCTTCTAAGGATGCCTCACAAGTTATCGAAATATTTGAGGTCAGGAGATGTTGGATGCATAGCTTTATCAATTTGCTGTGTACTCAATGGCAATTGGTATATTAATGGTATTTTCTGGCTGGAAATGGTCCGCTAGAAACACCACATATTTTTGCATTTAACATCTTTGGGCATTCGGGTTATCAAACATAGAAGATTGTCATCCGTTCATTCTCATATACGAACCAGCAACTGTTAAATGTTTATTCAAATAATATCTCACATACAGTGTAATAATTTGGAACATATTGTAATCTTCAGTTGACTTTTTCTTAGGCTAAATTTGTCTATGGTTTAAAGCAGACATTTATAACGTTACAGTTACATATAGTGCATCACCACCAGCCCAAATGCATAACCCCTTTTATTAGAAGACAATATTTCATAAAAATATGAAGAATCTCTGCAGCCTTGTCAGACAAGGACATTTATTCTTTCTGTCTACAAAGATCCATACTGTTTACATGCTGCCCTTTAAAGTTCACATTGTATTTATATTCCACGCACTGTCAACAAATGTGTCCCCACTCTGTTTATTGTTTTTTTTTCATCTTTGTCTTCATTTCTAGTTTTTCTACATGTTCTGTCTTGCTTTGTGGAGGATGCAATCGTGTCTTAGGCTAGCATGGCTAAAATGTAAAGAGAGCGCCATTGACAAGAGTGTTGGTGCTTCATTGGCATGTAAAGCTTGGGCTCAGTGCGGTCGATGAACAAAAGCAACATCGTCTTTCTTCTCGTCTTTCCATTTGGTCTCCTTTCAAGCTAACAAGCCAATTATTTTATTGGCAACCTGCTTCCATCAACCCACTGAATGGACGGCAGGCCAGCTCTTTTCAATATACGCAAGCATTTGTCGAGATTTAAGGCACACGTGCGGCATTTAATCAAAATCCAATATCTTATGTGACAAATGGCGGTTAGTGCTTTCATTATGTGGGGCGACACTCAGCTCATCTACTGGGTTCAGAGTGGACAAATTGCTTTTGCCTCACACATCAATTTTAGCGTTTTTGTTAATCACCGCGGCATATCAGTGCTTGTCGTTGGCTCGTTTTGACTTGCATATGTCTATGACTTTGACTTCACACATGGTACAGCCACAATTAGTTAGCAGCGGAATTGCACTTTAGATATAACTTTTGATAACTATCGTATTTCTCTCTGTACAAGTCGTCCCGCAGCATGACCCCCCCGTTTTGTTTTACTTCAGTTTGGGTGAATTTTACAAAAAAGCATTTCGAAGTCTACTTCTGACTTTAGTGGTTACACTTGTCATGGCTGTCCAATTAAAACACGGGTGTTAATGAAATCATGGTACTTTTAGACGCATTTCTATGTCATATATTGAATAACATACTTTTGTGGTTTTGGATGGGAGGGGTGCGCGGAAATGAGAGTAGTGCAATGCAATGTACACATGGGCACGTAGACGCAAATGCTTGAAGTAATGTTGCAACAATAAAATGATTTGAAGTTTCAGTGCTTTATATTTTTTGACACAGCTGTATATGAATTATCTGTCTCGTCAAATAGCTCCTCCCATTTCAATCCCAGATGTCCCCACCTTGTCATTTGTGCTAACATCCTTATTTCTTTGACAGGTAGTCATCTTCGGACCCGTCCAACTTTTTTTAAATGGAGATCAGCAGAAATACTATGCCAAATCCTTCTTTACCCAAGTGACGACTGTGGCGAGATCAGAGAGTGGATCATTTGCTCCTCACTGTGCTTCTCCCCCCACTTGCTGGAATCCACGCGTGCCACCGCTCTCGCCACCTCTCTTGAATTGACAAGTCAAGCCGTCTTTTCCTTTTCATAATGGGCAAAGTCCGCTTGAAAAATTATTCACGCAGCCTCCTTGTTGATAACAAAGAGGCAATAAGGCAGCGCTTGACCAAAGTGCATTTGGAAGTGCAAACACGGTAAAACGGATGCATACTATGTCAAATTTTGGTGTATATCATAATTTTAAATTTTGTAAATTACATGATATTCCTTATTTCACATTCAAATTAATATTATTCAAACAGTTATGTGGAGTTGGGGTTGGAAATGAGGGGGGAAAAAACCTAATCTTGTACACAGAGAATTACATTCAATATTTTGAATTTGTACAGAATGTTAATCCTTACTGTCCAAATGTTTTATTTGCCTTAGATACTGTATGTTAGTGGTCAAGCAATATAGTGTTTTGTCCCAGAGGTGGGCAGTCTGCCTGCACTGACAAATAACAAAAACAATTTCAAAACAACAAAGTCCGACAGTAGTATATTTTTACTTTCATTTTAATCCACACCAACATGGTTAATCACGTCATCCAGTTAAACTTCTGAGAAATGTTTCCACTGTTATATACTTGGGAGCAAACAGTCTAATTAGGTAGCAAGTATACATACATGCAGCCAGGAATAACTAGCTGAGTGCTAGAGCATAAGTATGCTGTAGATATAATTAAGGGAGAGAGTGGGTTTGAAACGGTTTAAAATAAATAATATAAACACTGCAAAGGTAAGCAAATGTCACAGTTCCTCAAATGAATTGTACTCCAATAAATACATATGCTTTTGGGACAATGCACATTCTATTTCAAAGAAAGGAAATTGTAAACTGTATTTAAATGTATAATATTTCCCAGAAAATCAAGAAATGTAAAGGTAATAAGTAGCAGTTTAAATATGTTTGTCTGAGGAAACTATAAATATACTGAACAAACTAAAAACGTTTTTAAAATTCAAATTTGCTGAATATCCTAAAATAATATGGTTTCTGGTAATTGGTTTGCATAGACTCGACCAACTTCTGGCAACGGTAAATTTCTTTTGCAGTCCAGGTGAATTGAACTATGTTCTACAATTCCGAGGTGTTTGCTCACTTAGTGTGTTTGGGGTCTGTTATGTCCCAGTCTAGGGACCTAGGACACAACATATGTAATGGGCCCCGCCTTCCCCAACTCCCAAGCAGCCAGCCGCTAAACCAGATGTTTGGAAAACAAAAGATATATTTATTTACATTACAAAAGGATTACTGAAAGATAGGAGCAATTAACTCAGGGTGAACCAAGGCCAAAACAACAAACAAAACAATCTGTCAGTGCAATAACCAAACTAACCTAGCAAACAAAACAACCAAAAGACAATAGGCTTACCTCCCTACCTCCAAAAAAACAGGAGGAAAGAACATGTACAACAAAAATGCCGGTTCACCCCTACTGCTTGGTTTCCATAACTATTGGTACAAACGCGTGGCTGGTTGGGAGCGAAGGAGGACGAGGAAGTTGTCTGCCATCTCAGCTCAATATATAGCAGGTGTGCGACCAGCCAATCAGCAGCAGCCAATCATGGGCATTCCTGGAGCCGACCAATCCTTGCACTGCTGGGGCCCACCTAAAAAAAGATGCCAGGAAACACAGGGAAAAAGAAACAAAGCAGGCCAGTACCGAGAGAGCAAGACTCTACCTGAGTGAACCCACCCGTAACAGGGTCATTGTCTTGTTGAAACATGACGTTTTCAAGTAAAGTGATCCCCCCTACTTTGCTGTTAATGGGGGGTGTCAACCCCCTGCGAAGTCTGAAAACTGCGAAGTAGGGTATCAGTCCCTAGATTTCTTTGTACGCCCCAATATAGCCGCAGTAACCATAAACAATCCTTTTTTTTTGTATTTTTTGCGTATTTTATTTCCTTTCCCCAATTTAATATTACATTATCCTTATTAACATTATCAACATTATTGTATATTCATTAAATAACTAATCTTAATTTGTTTGTTGAGAATTTGTTCTCAGGACTGGTTATCTGTGATGAAAGAGTATGCAAGTCATCACGTTGAACTTCACATTCATTTTGGCTCATGTATGGTGCATCATGTATTATCTGTTGAATAATAAATCAACAGCGATCTTAAAGTCAGTAAACTAACATATAAACACTTGCCGAACTTTAATCTATGAATTTACTGTATTTTTAGCCGACATTAGCGGGTTAGCAACAACTAACAACAACTACTAACTATAAAGTGCAACCTCTACACAAACGAACACATAAAAAGAATAAACACTCATCGCTTACTATGGGCAGCAGCGTGCATTATCAACATAAATGATAATAAACTATAAATATGAGCTTAAGTTATCATTCACTACGTCACCGTAACGAGCCGAATGACGCACAGAGAACGTAAAACAGGAAACAGAAATGCAACGCGACCTGACAAATTAAAAGCATTCATTTCAAACTAAGATAACAAACGTCACGAACGCTAACACTTTAAGAATTCTTAACATAGTCATTAACTAATATTACTTATTTATTGAATTCAGTACTGTATAATGTACTTTTCTGCTTTTTTCCCATTTTTGCGCAATTTTTAAATCGTTTTTTATTTTTAAACATTTTTAATTTTTCCCGAAAAACCCCACGAAGTACTGTGGCCGCGATAGCTGAGACCGCGAAGTAGGAGGGATCACTGTATCTCGATTGACACAAACCGATCCATGATCCCTCGTATGAGGTAAATAAGACCAACGCCACAGAATGAAAAAACATCCCCATGTCATGATGATTGCACCATCATACTTAACTGTCTTCATCGTGGGCTGTGGCTTGAACTCTGTGTTTGCAGGCCTTCTGACAAACTTTCTGTGTTCCTTTGACCCAAAAAGAACTGCATTAATTTCTTCAGTCCACAAAATATTACGCCATTTCTTTTTATGCTCATCACATTACATTTGAAATATTCTAATCTTCGCTTCATCATTTTTGCATGTTCACACCATTCTTGTGTGCTTGTGTCTGTTGTCCCCCCCTGGCATTTTGTCTCCCAAAACTGAAGGCGCTAAAATATTCAAAGAAGTTAATGTGAATTGCAATACAGGGATTGGACAAAATACAGTAATTGGAATATAACACTTTTTAGTACTTTATCATAAAAATCTCGATCTGAGTTTCATAATATTGGTATATATTAGAGATCGACTGATTATCGGCCGGGCCAATTATCTGGGCCGATATTTGGAAATTTGATGTATATCGCATCATGTCGCCTTTTTATAATATGGCCGGCCGATATGAATAAATCAATGTAAATATGTTGCCTTTAAAGCCGATTTATTGGAATGTTTTTGTTTCAAATAATGCTAAGAAAATACTTTTTATATTGTTAAATAATTGTAGTGTTTCGATGGATGATGATTGTTTTGTTTGTTTAACGGAAAGGTTTTGCCAATAGAAGTATTTCCGGTTTTGCCAATGACGCATTTCTTTCCAGGTTTGCAGACGGCCGTGGAAGCCCAAAGAAGCTTTCAACCTGGACTGTCTTCTTCCCAGGACGGAGGTGACTCAATAACTGGCTTGGTCCAGTTGTTGTCTTGCATGGTACAGTATACCAATATAATGAAACTCGTTTCAATATTTTAAATAAAACTGGATTTTTAAGAAAAAGTACAAAAAAAATCTAATGTTCCGATTGTTTTGTGAAACCACTATATGTGCCCTACGTTCAGTGGTGGGCTGTCAGGGCCAGGCAAGGCCTTCTCTGGTGGTCTAATATAACCTGACATTATCATAACTATAATAAACTATAATACTTATTATAACTAATAAAATTCAATTTCATTATTACAATAATTTTACTAAATATATACAATTTATATATAAAATTATTCTCCATATTCTATTCTTTTCGTGTCATATGATATCCATATGGTTACACTCCTAAGTGATCCAGATTTAGTGTAGAATTTTTAGCCAATTAAAATTCAGCTAACGTGTGTCACCAGTCGGAGGTGCTGGTCATTCGCTCGACCAGTATGAAGGCTTCTGTGCAGTGTGCAATGACATATTGTGTACGGGCCCATATTTTTGTTAGACAGCTGCAATAGCCAACCGACCCATAAAAACGCCTTCAAGAACCCTCGCGTAGAACGTGTCGTAACTGGATGCTCACTGCAGGAAGGCGGTGCGATTATTGATCCACCATGTTTACTGGTGAAAGTAGTCAAATATAATTATTTTAAAAAAAAAAGAAAAAAAATGTTGCTCAACCAGCTAATGTTAGCATTATCGTACATCGAAGCCAGACCCACAGATTTTTTTTTTTTCCCCCCCAACCCATAATGGCTGAAGAAGAGCAAAACAGAAACTGGACCAATGTCAACCCCTGTCAATACAAAAGGATTCATTATTGGAAATGAAGCGAGGAAAGTGTTTTTCCACATTGACCTTACCTGTAGTAGTTAGAGCATTACAAGTATGACCTACTACAGCAAAACGAAAGATAAAAAGTCATTTCATTGATTTTTAGTGAACATTTTCAGTTATTAAATGCATAGTATGGCCATATAAGTGTTTTTTTTTTTTTTTTTTTTTTTACAATAACCTCACCTGTAGCAGTTAGGGCAATATCAGTATGACCTACTACAGCAAAAAGAAAGATGTAAAGCAATTTCATTGATTTTTTTTTTTGAGAATATTTTCAGTTATTAAATTCATAGCATAGCCATTTAAAATGTTTTTTTTTTCACAATTACCTCATCTGTAGAAGTTAGGGCTATAACAGTATGGCCCACTACAGCAAAAAGAAAGATAAAAAGTCATTTCATTGATTTTTAGAGAATATTTTAAGTTATTAAATGCATAGGATGTCTGTATAAAGTGTATAAAGTGTTTTTTTTTTTTTTCACAATAACCTCACCTGTAGTAGTTAGGGCATTAACAGTATGAGTACAGCAAAAAGAAAGATAAAAGTCTTTTTATTGATTTTTTAGTCAATATTTTTCAGTTATTAAATGCATAATATGTCAATTTGAAGTGTTTTTACACAATAACCTCACCTGTAGGAGTTAGGGCATTAACGGTTTGACTTACTATAGCAAAAAGAAAGATAAAAAGAAATTTTATTGATTATTTGTGAATATTTTCAGTAATAAAAGGCATATGTCCATATAAAGTGTTTTATCACAATAACCTCACCTGTAGTAGTCAGGGCATTACAAGTATGATCTACTACAGCAAAAAGAGTGGTAAAATGTTATTTTTAGTGAACATTTTTTACACACTGAAACGTGTAATTTGCAGACGGTCCGCACCGAATGTCAAGCGAATATCGAATAACCAACTTTACCTCGCTCGTTTTGGGTGAGTTGATTTGTTTTTGTCATTTTATGTCATTCATACTCAATTTTCATGTTTGGTTGTTGTGTGTTTGTGGGGTTTTGTTCATGTTTCTGTTCCACTCGCGTCTGCCTTTATTGTCTGCGTTCTCATTGGTTCGATTTGGTACACCTGTCTGGTGACACCGTACTCCGCCTCCTATGCAAATTTAGCTCCTCCAGCTCACCTGTTACCCATGTTCTCGCACAAGCTTGAATATACTGTATATTTCCCCTCTTTGATTTTTCTGTCAATGATAAGATGTTTCTACGGCGATAAGCATCATTTGTTTTAAGACAAATGACCTGTGTCCTATCTGATGGTGACTTGTTGTTATACGAATGGTAATGTAGCGATTGCAGTTGGCAGTCGTTTTCCTTCTTGAGAAGGAAAGTAATGATAAAGCAGAGCGATGTATCACCACTAATCTCTATGTGCCCATCAGCTCACGGAGATAACACGGCCATGTGCCAGATGATCACAATACAACCACCTCTTGAAAGTTTGAACACCTTTTGAAATACTGCAACATTTGTTACTAAAATATAACCATTTATTGGTTAAATGTATGTAATAATGAATAAATAAAATTACCAACCAAAACAAAGAAAAAACGAGAGAATGAGCTGATCAATGAGCTGGTCAATTTTTTCCATGTAGTAAATACTGTAATTCCTCAAATATAAGGCACGCCAGTGTATAAGACGCACCATTAATATTGGGGTCAAATTCTGGTATTTTCTAATTCACCGTGTATAAGACGCAATACCTCTTTGACAACAATGTAAAAACGATTGCAAAACTAAATAAATCTTATCTTTCGTGAACTCTTCATAATTGTGTTCATATCCGTACATTATATTTTTGTTGCGCATTGTGTCTTTCAGATTTCCCACATTGTGAACGCCAGTGTAACAGAGAATGTGCTCAAACATTTGTTTGTTTTTTTCCCTTGTGATGAGGCTATTCATTTTGCTATTCATACCTTAAGTTGCCCAGCATCCGTGTTTTACCAATTTTATGATTTGTACATTCCAAAAGATCGGGATTAATTAACGACCGGTGAACACAGCTTGCCGCTCTTGAATCAGCTGGAGACATAATAACTTTGACATGGTCCTCTCGGTTTTACTAATATTCCTGTGTGTGCATAAGTATGGAATGGGACATTGGGTGAGTCTGCTCGCTTCTTTTCTTGAAAATAATGCCATAACTATGTCAGCTGACATGAGCTGTTAGCTGCAACAGGCACTTTGCTCATGGGCACCTAATACTGCACTCTCTCACTCGTCCCGTTACGGTAAATAACAAGTGTAAGTAAGCATACGGATTATATAAAAATAGATAACTATGCGTCCAACCCGGCTTATGTGGCTGACGGACCACATTTCCTGTGGAATTAAAAAAAAAAAAACATCTTTTTTTTTTAAGTTACTGTTTATAGGACTATTTGATAGGACTACTAGGAGAAAAAAAATAATGCAAGATCTCGCAATACTTTGTGAGATCTCGCAATAGTTATTGTGGGATCCCACAATACTTATTGCGAGAGGGATAGCGCCACCGTTGGTAGTCAGACAACGTAAGAGGTATTGATCGCGAAAGTGCGAATCTGGCCCTGTCTTGCCAACTTTACTTAAGTAGCCATCATGTTGAGGAAGCCCCCTCGCCCTAAATCTTCTTTTCAGATGTTTCTCACTTATGTCAAAGCCATGTCTATGTGCAAGAGTGGATTTGATGTCTTCATATGTTAGGCCAATACTAAAATAAAAAACACATTTCTCCCATGAATGATGTGTCGGCTCAGTTCACTATGTTTGTTTAACTTCCGGTTCACAGATGTAGGAACTAGGATTGCGAGATCTCGTCATATTTTTTTCTTTTTCTCTATGTCCCTCTAGGGGCTCCGTATAGAACATAACCATACTTTTGGTCTTCATTTATTTGGGGAAAAAAATCATTTTATATTTGGGGGATTACGGTTATCAAATTTAGTTTCACATAATAAAATGGTGTTAATATTTGTCAAAAAATGGCACTGTTAATATTCCAAAAACATCAAAATACTAAAGTTTTAATTAGAAATGACATTGTAAATGGGGCTCATTGCTTTCATAACATTGTCAACTGTTCAATTTTTTTTTTTTAGTTAAACTCTCAACAATTCTCTGTCTTTATTACCAGCTACATTTGCGGTGCAACAATAGATTATCAAATTAATGATAATTTGTTGATTAATCTGCTTTGAAGTAGTCTGTATATCTTACTGTTATATCTTTAACTCTTCTTGTTACTTAATATAACAATAATACTCCGGAGTATGACAGACCGTTAACTCTTTACTAGCATAGCATATAGTTGTATAGAGTGGTACAACACAACCTAGAGCTGGGGTTCCCAACATACACTGCGTGACAAACTACGGGTACAATACAGCTCAAAATATACCACAATTAATTTCTATTCCTGGAGAAAAGCTTGATCTCAGTGTCCTTCTTCCGAATCTTGCCCCTATCTATCCCCCTTACCCCAGTCCACACCCTGTCAGCCTCCTCGGTTGCGGTTTATGATAAAAAAAAAATAATAATAATAATAAATAAAAAATAAACTATAATTGGAACTGCATTTTATTAACAAAATAAAAATACCTTTTACACTTACAAAACAAATAACTACTAAGGGCATTTCTGGTGAAATGAAATTTGAAGGCTGAGGGGTCAAAGAAAAAAAATGTGAAGTTATGGCAAATTATTTAGAATGTAACAAGATGAACATGTTGAAGTTGGTTAGTTAATTTCCAGTTTAGTCACGTTTGGGCCAATCAGTCACTGTGTGGTGTGGGCCACACACGCAAAGGTAAACATCATTTGTAGTAACTGAGTGTATGACTCAAACATACCTACTGAGCTAGTTATGTAACTAACTGTTTTCATTATCTCATGCAGAGGTTGCTCATGTCAGCTAATGAGCTTCCCTTGGCTCAACAAAGCCAGACGCAATTGCTCAGTCTGCAGGATCCATATTGGACGGACTGTTATGAAACAAGACAGATCTGCCAATTTTGAACCCCAAAGCAGACTACAAAGTAGGGCTGCAGCCATTGATTATTTCAGTTTACTTGATTAAACTGTTGATAATTTTGGCAAGAATCCGATATTTTTAAATGGTTTAATTTCAATCCCTTTTTTAAAAAAAAAAAAGATTACTAAGACGACAATGCAACAACACGTTTTTCTGATTTGATTGCTCGTTTGGCCTGCAACATGTCAGAAAAATGACAAAAATTATAATTATTTTCCAAAACAAAAGCCAATTTAAAAAACAGATTATGTGCACACACACATACATTAAATAGTACACACACACACACACACACACATATATATATATATATATATACTCAGTACTGTGAACGAATTAAATTGATAAAAATATGAATTTCAGGCCATTCATTAAGCCCTATAGCAAAGTAACAAAATGTAGAAAAAGAGACATTAGCACCATGAGGAAACTAAAAATTGAATTCGTAATCGGAAAATGATGCATCGTGAAGGAGATTTTTTTTATTGTATTATTTTTGCTTTTCTACAGGAAGGCCTTTAAAGGGACAATGTGTCCTATCAAATCAACGTATTTTTTATACATAATCAAAGGTCTAGTAATGGCTATTTATATTACATGGGGTGCACCACTCATGCCTTTCATGTTGCTTTTAACTTTGGAAAGCGAAGAAGGAAAACGTTCGCCAACGTAATTCAAATCACGTTTCAAAGTCAGTTTGAGTCTTGTGTGCAGCCAAGTGAGATTTTGGTTTTTATGCCAATCACAAATAGGAATAAAAAAAAGAGGAAATGAAAAGGTGTGTATGCCAATTGAAAGTAAAAGCAGGAGAAAGAAGACTAAGGAGCAGGTTCGATCCATGCAGTACAAGTTTCACGACAGCGCACAACGATCGGTTTGGGAGTTAGGATGACGAGTTATTTGAACACATTTGAGTTCATCCACCTAACACAAAAGAAAACACCAACAAAAACATTGCGACGCATGAAAAAACGACAGAAGGAGCAGCTGTGTCTTCCTTGTATCACAGCCGCTTCGTGTGTTTTGTTGTGGCCTGTTGTTAATCCTTGTGTGCCAACATCGCTGTCCTCCTGCATTCTACTTGACTGGAAAGAGTTGTCTTTGCATTTAGAAAAGTGTGGAAGTGTTGGATTTTTGCCACAGTGTCCGTACTATGCAGCGCATGTGTCAGTCGTCATGTGTCTTCGCGATGGACTTGCCATCTCTGGCTGTGGCCTTCTTGTACGTCCACAAAGCCCGGGGTAATTACATATTTGCCCAAGTGTTGGCGATTCCGCGCTATTGTGCTCTGAAACCAAAGGCAAATTGTATTTGTATTTGCTTGCTCGCTCTCTTGGAGTATGCTTCCAAAGTCTGGTTTCTCTGAGACACCGTGGTGCACATGCTGCATTCACGCAACACCAGTAAATGGCAATTCTTAATTGTACACATTGCGGCTTTGAATTATAAAAAGTCAGTGTGCGAATGGAGTTAAATTATATAACAATTGCTTCAAGAAGCAGTTGAAACTTCAATTCCTAATCACTGAATTAAATGCAAACTCTCAGAAAATTCTCCCATTCATTCACTGCAAATAAACAATATCAAGTGAACAATTCTGTCCTGTGTGATTCTGTTTCCTCCTCATGGGGATACATTTTCATTGTCTCTGTGCCGCTACTGCTGTTGTCATTTTTATATATCATTTACTATTTATTGCAGCCTTGATGTTTTTTGTTGTTTTAACAGTAATAATAATTATTTGCTTACTTCTTACATAATAAGCATATGCGGTCCTTTTAAAATGGATCTATAGAAGTTTTAACAGGAGCCACCACAGCACAGTAGATGAGAGCTGTATAGCTGTCAAAAGAATTGTGCTACCCTTGGCTGTAGTAGAAAGCATAGATCAACATAAATAATATATAGTTTTGCGAAGAAATACTGTACTTTCCCTACTACGAGAATCTACTTTATTCCCATCCTTTGAACCCTGTATCTTTTAATATCTGTGCAATATGCCCGGAACACCTCCCCAGTTAGGTGTCCCATGCATGTTCCAGCGGAAGGAGGCCCCGAGGACGACCCAGGACATGATGGAGAGAGTATGTCTCTCGGCTGGCCTCCAAACCCCTTGGGATCTTCCCCAAGGAGCTGGACGAAGTGGCTGGGGAGAGGGAAGTCTGGGCTTCCCTATTGAAGCTGCTGCCTCCGCGATCCGTCTCAAAATACAGCATTAGATGATGGATAGATGTGTTAATGTTATGTGTTTTATTTATACTTCATACTATACATGCAAGTATTTCAGACAATTATCATTGCAGTACATTTATTTACTTAAATCTTAAATTATTAAACCTTATACAGTACATATACTGGTATGACTTCTCTTTACATGTCTTGGCTGTACGTACTAGTCGGGATCACTGAGCAGTTCCTCGGTTGTCAAACTAAGAGCAAGTAACAAAGAGCTTACCAAACACGATTAAAAAGCAGAGTTTACACTTTAAATTCCAATTTATTATAAAAGACAAGAGGATTCCAAAGCTTTCTTTTCTCCTGGCCGTTATTTCCCTTGCACAGATCTCACAATAATCAAAAAACATACTACTCAAACACAATCACTGCTTAGCAATGTGGAAAGATCTATGTTAAACCAAGTTCGTGAGCCAGGCTTTAACACACGTCAATTATGAAGTGAACACTACAAAGTGTGGTCTAACCAGCAATGGTAGGGTGTATTACATAACATTGCATTTCACCAAATTACGTTTTACTCTGTGTGACTATAAGTAGGTCCAACCACCGCCAGGTCTGTCTACCCAACCACACTGTACACACCAAGCCAACGTCGGCAGCAGGAACCATCAGCCTGGAGTGGAGTATCACAGTTGAAATGTTGGAGTTCCCCATGAGGATTCAAAAAAGCGTCAGTCTGAACAATCTTCACTCTGAGTGGCTGTTTAGCTAGCAAATTAACGCATAAGAAGAGACAAGAGCGGAAAGTGACAACCTTTATAACGCACACCAACAAGAACAGCATAATGTCTCTTGCGTTCTGTGTTCCACATGATGACTGCCTGCCTGGACAGAAGGGTGAAAATGAAATCAGTCTGTTTATTGGTATATAAATAGGCATCCAACAATGCATTGCGCGAAATGCACGCCATGCGGTAGAAACAGTGACTATCGCCTCCTATGGCAAAGGGGAGTGCTTCAAACATATGTGCAGAAGGTATGTACAGTAGTAGTTAGTGCATCTTAAGTGCTTTCATAGTGATTTGTCTGAGCTGATCTGCCTAGGTAATAGTAATAGGCCAACGCTGCAGGGGGCCATGATGGTCCGTCGTTGGGTTCGTGTGGGTTAGTAGACGGGCTTAACACACATCCTGACTAATATTGCTTTTGTGAAATATGAATGAAGCAATAAACTCCGTTTTGCCTTTTGCTGACAACTGAACTGGGCTCAGGTAACGACAATCAGTTTGTGATGACCAAACTTAAAAAAATTAGACCCATTAATAATCCAGTGTGCACACATGATCAAACATTAAAAAGACAAATACTAGAAAAATAGCACAAGCCCCATGATAATTATCAGTTTCTCACTGCTCAATCTTCAAATATTGTGCAGTATAAAAATGTAATCTAGTTTCATGAAAAATTTCACCACAGTCATTCTAAAAATAATTATAATACCCAAGAACCTGAGCTTCAAAGTGCTTCAGTTCCAGCGTCTTCAGACAGAAATGTCTCAAAGATATACAGTAAACCAGTAACAATTGTATTTCACTTGATGATCATCGTCAAAGAAATATCTCATGACACCCACCTCATGTGGGCAGGACCACATTCAAATGATTGGTGAGGCTAGGCTACATTAGCAGCTCGGTTAAAATTTAAAAAAAATGGGAGGGTAAGCTATGTTAGCTTAATTCACCAAATTACTGACCTTGATGATGTACTTAGCTTCAGCTCACTCGCTCAGTGACGCCTGTAATTGATCCTACAAGTAGACATTGGTTGCATCTGGTTTTCATGTAATAATAATTTTCGAACAAAAATATGTGTTACTAAAACTGGTTTCGAGAAAACATGCCCACTGTTTGACTATTTCAAAGCTATTTTATTGTGTGATTTTCATCTAATTTTTGATTGTCATTCAGCTACTGTTTTGTGGATTTGAGTTTATTCGCATGTATGCTTTATTGCATTGATGGAACAGCCGGACTTAATAGACTGTTGGAAAACATCTGGACTGGAGAACTTGATTTCTATCAAAAGGCAAACTGGCCGGATTGGCCAACTGCAATTGAGAGAAGCTTACCTCCCTTTCTTTAAACCAAGGGTATCCAAACTTTTATCAAATAGTGCCAGATTTGGTCAGGTGAAAATGTATTTTCGTTTTTACCAAAATCACCAAAACCATATTTTGATTCCCCCCCAAATTGAAGAAAAGGTCTACTTTAAACTGTACTTTGTAAGCTTGTACTTTGTGTCTCTTTGTATGTTCCATTTTTGAAGATTTTACTCAGTGTCTTTATTCTAACCAAACCAAAATTTTGCCCACCACACACATCAGCACTATACAGTATACAAACCTGCCCAAAACCTTTTGCCCCAAGATCAACTTTTCCAGCAGCCAAACTCCCTCCGACAGGGTTGTTGGGGAGAGCGGAAGAATTTCCCCCCATTCCTCAGATCGTACGTTACACGAATCATCTTTATTCTTATTTTTTTTTACTGTCTATTAATACAGTTTAATGACGTATCTGATTGTTTTATTGACATTCCCTTTAGCGCAGCTCCATCTAGTGAATGCATAACGTAACCCCAGCCACTATGTAGCTTCGATTCTATGCGGCATATGATGTGTTGCATAAAAGTTTTAAACTACAGTAGAACTTTTCTACAACGAAATAATTGCAGCCAGAAATTTTTCACACCAGGGTACTTTTCACGATAGCAAATCTATGTCGCAAACATAAACATAAAACATGTGTTGTGCAATCTAGAATATGACTGAAGTTAAAAACAAAACCATCCATTATTTAAAAAAAGAAAAAAGAAAGAAATTGGCAAATCTAAAATGTGCTTAATCTATCCTTCATCTTTATACCTTGCGTCCTGTCTTCAAGTGGTGGCTCGGTTGAACCTCCGTGCGGCTGCACGCATCAAAATGACGTTATTTCGGCAACCACATTCCTCCGCGGAGCCCACATGGAACAGTTTTTGCGCAAGCGCGTATATTCCAGAATTTTTTTACGAACGGACAACATGGCAGACGAACTATTGCTTTTGGAAGTTTCCCGTTCAAAACACCTTTAAGATTGGTCTGAAAAAAAATACTGTGACATATCTCTGTAGTCCTGAGATGATGATATGAATCAGGTGAGTGGAAGGCTGTAAACATCTAAAACATGTAGGATAACATCCCTCGAGACCGGAGTGTCCCACACCTGGTATAGAAGGACCTTTTTTTTCTGTCAAAGATTGAAACGTCCAACTATATTTGAATGCACCACAGAGAAAGTGGTGAACGGTAATTCTGTAAATGTGTCTTTTATCATACAATGGCAGCACAATTGGCATGCAGTTTCTTTTTGTCCTTAGTCAGCGATTGATGTCCATGTATTATTTGGTGTGTTTAATTTGAAGTTGGCCTTTGCCAAAGGCTTTTGGCGTGTAACGTGATGTTGTTGTGGCTTCTTAGTCAGTGGGTGTTCAGTGTCGTTGAATGTAAGCCAACAGGAACGTGTAATTGAGGAAGTAGTCATTATAAAACAAGCAAACTTTGACAGATGATCCTTCAGGAGATGAAACATAAGCTTAATGGGATCTTCAAAATTGTGATTTTGAGGTTAAGGCCAAATTGCGGGACTTCAGGTGCTTATGACTTTTTCATATATTTTTGTGATCCCTTGAAAACATTAGCACATTGAATATCAGGCACAAAAGGGTTTTCGTGTAAAGATATAAAGAGTAAATCTTTTCAATTAATTGTAAATAAACATGACTTCATCCCACCCTACTGCTTACCCTTTTATGCACTGCTATACAAAACTGACACTTAAAAATGTCTGATTTATGGAACACAAAATGAGAATAAATACCTAATGTCATATTTCCTGCTGTCTTTCTGAGAGGGGAGGTAACAAAAGTGTCTCCACACTGCAGAGGATTTCCTTGTTGTTCAGGTCAAGGCTGAATGAATCTCCATGAATCTCAATTACAAGAGCGACGCTTGTCAGCTTCTCTTTCATCCGCCATGTTTAACGCCTGATGTGCAGAGGGCGCTGGGGAAGGTTAGCTTGAGCTCAATGCTGGCTCTTGCTATTTCAGTCAATGTGAAAGTCAAAATTACTGATCCAATTAAGAAGAAAAGGACATCATCCCCTTATTACTCTTTTATAGAAGGCCTAAAACCTTTTTTATACGCATTTTAATCTAAAACTTCCAGGCTATTGTCTTCATAACACTTTTCATAAGGTGGGTAGACTTTGTCCTTTAAGATTGACCTTTCATTTCTTATGTATTGAATGAAACTGAGAAGTTAACTGAAATGGATATAATATGACGCGAAAAGAACAGAATATGGAGCGCAATTTTATCAATAAAATATACATATTTTGTAAAAACATTTAATATGAAAATTACTTTTATTATAGTTATTATAATTGTTATAGTTTATTATAGTTATGATCATTTCAGGTCATATTAGGCCAGCAGAGAAGGCTTTGCTGGCCCTGACGGTCCACCACTGGAAAAAAGACAAAGAGCAAAGAAACACAAACAAAATCCAGTGAACATTATTTTTGTTCATTCATAAAATTTAGTTATTGCTTATTGTATTAGGAGGTAATCAAATTATGAATTTAGTGTGCAGCAGTAGAAAATGAAACTATCAAAATTGATTTAGTTAATTTCACTGCTTGCATTTAACTATAATTCATTATGGAAAAAACAGCACTGATTGAGAGGTAATCCCCCAAAGAACAGGCTCCACATTTTGTCGTAAATGTAAATACAATAAAATTACTAAAGATTGTATCCCTCCATCAAGGCTATTACAAAGTTGTCATGCTCAACTGGCTATGGTTCCTTACCGTTGTTTTGCATGCATACGCAGGAGGCTCCCGAGGGAGTTTTTCCAGAGGACTTTAATTAAAGCGAGAGACTTATCTGGATGGGTGAAATGTTTTACGTATATCACTAACTGCAAATTACAGTGCTCTGTACACCTTCTGAATAATTAGAATTGTTGTTGAAAAAGCTTGTGTCGGTTAAAGTAAATCGCAGCCATGTGAAACCTTCTTCCAATTAGAAGCAACTCATTATGTGTTTTCAGGCATCACAGCAAAAAAAAAAAAACACCTTTGTTAGTGGTGTAACACAGCTGTTTACCTTAGTTACACAACTGTTCTAATTTAGTTTGACAGGTATCACTGCTGAGTCAATGAATAGGTGTTGAAGTGAGGCGCAAAATTTTTACTATGTATACTGTACTAGGGATTTCATGATCAAATCTATTTAAAAATCGATTATCCTATTGATTATTCTGTCAACCAATTGAGTAATCACCCTCCTATGCCCCTCAAAAACAAAATATATATTAGATTTTTAAAAATTATATACTAAAACTAAATGTGAGTTGAAGTGAGAGGATATACATAATTATTATCTACACATGAATTATTAGACGCCGGCATAATTTCCTTATGTGAAATGGTTAGCATTAACAATTAGCTTTAGCGTCCTAGTGATTACCGTTTAAGATCAACTAATACTTGTTATAATTATTGACTAATTCACTAATAAAAGAATATAAGTTAGTGCTCCATTTTGCCTGTGTCCCCGTGTCAGCGACACATAACTTTTGCCAGTGACGGATAATTTCAAATCAACTTACGTCACTCAGACACATCTTTTTTTTTTTTTTTTAAACATCAAAATATTAATCATTGTCCATCTACTCTTTTATTCAACATAACTTGACGACTTACGATCATTATTAACCATTTAGTTTTGTTCTTGCGGAAAAACAATGTCAATCAAGGAAAATAAAAAAGAACACATCTTCGATTAGATAAATACTGGGACTGGTGAGCCAAAATGTGAGGTAATGATGAACCCAATGCTGTTAGTTACATACGTGACTTGATTGATCACATTTTAATTTTACGCGTTGTCTAACTTCTATCATAACCAGGCGCGTCACCATACAGATGTCACGAAGGCACATGCTAAACTACAGTACAGTACTGATGTGCAGTGCTTGGGTAAAAACGTCACCACTAAAAAACAGAGCACACATGCCATATAGGTCTTAATAAAGTAATCCCCCCTATTTAGCTGTTAATGGGCGGTGTCAACCACCCGCGAAGAGTGAAACCCGTGAAGTAGGGTATCAGTTCCTAGATTTCTATGTACGCCTAAATATAGCCACAGTAACCAAAAACAATCCTTTTTTTTTTGCATTTTTTGCTTATTTTATTTACTTTCTCCTATTATTTAACATTACATTATCCTTATTAACATTACTGTATATTCATTAAATAACTAATATTACTTAGTTTGTTGAGAATTTGTTCTCAGGACTGGTTATCTGCACCAAGACTCCAGTGAAAGAGTATGCAAGTCATCACGTTGAACTTCACATTTATTTTGGCTCATGTATAGTGTATCATGTAGTATCTGTTGAATAATAAATCAACAACAATCTTAAAGTCAGTAAACTAACATATGTTTATATGTTTGTGTTTACTTGCCGAACTTAAATCTATGAATTTACTGTATTTTTAGGTGACATTAGCAGGTTAGCAAACAACTAACAACAACTACTAACTATAAAGTGCAACCTCTACACAAAATAACACAAACAGAATAAAATCTCATCGCTTACAAAAAATAGGCAGTAGCGTGCGTTATCAACATAAATGATAATAAACTATAAATATGAGCTTACGTTGTCATTCACTACGTCACCGTAACGGGCCGAATGACGCACAGAGAACGTAAAACAGGAAACGGAAATGCAACGCTACCCAACAAATTAAAAGCATGCATTTTCATAATAAGATAACAAAACGTCACGAACTCTAACGCTTGAAGAATTCTTAACATAGTTATTAAATAATATTACTTAGTTATTTGATGAATACAGTACTGTATAATGTACTTTTTTTGCTTGTTTAATTTGTTTTCCATTTTTGCACATTTTTTAAATTATTTTTTATTTTGAAATATTTTTAATTTTTCCTGGAAAAACCCACGAAGTACTGAGACCGCGTTATCTGAGACCTTGAAGTAGGAGGGATCACTGTAGATGAATTCATTGCTACTGTATTTGCTTCACATGAACAATGCGCACATGGCTAATTAATATGGTAATTTAGTCATGTATATTTTGTGAGAGCAAGCAGGGATCCTCAGGAGACTAAATCAATCCAGGAAGTCGGTAAGTTTAGCATCAACAATGTGTTAAAAATATTATTTTGAATTGACTTAAATTGTAACGCCGAGATGGATATCAAAAAGTTATTTGCCCGGATCAACGAGGAATGCCGTCAATGAAGTCCTAGCTATCTACGCATCACAAGTCCGTCTTAAGTTGATGCTAAGTTAGCTAACGTTATTCCTTGTGTCAAGACAACCATGTTCATTTGTTGTACGAGCTGTAGGGGGGAATTTGTAGTGAGTTTCAACAGCATGAACCGATGATCATCTTAACAACACCACATTAAAACCCATAAGAACCCAGACCCATATTCCTTTGAAGGAAAATTATGTGGTATATAACACAGACCAAGTGGACCACATAAAACACATGTTTGATGTTTTTTCTTTTTCAAAATAAGAGTTGTTCATACCAAAGATCTGCATTGTTACATATTTGTCACATTGGGTGTTAGTAGTAAAGACGTTCTTAATTTAACTTTAAGTAAACATGACCATTCTTAGTGCTCAGTAACATGAAAACTGCCTTTTTATTTGCATTTTAACAACATATATCAAAGTTCTGACTTTAATAACAAGATTTGACATAAATTTATTCAGCTTTGCTTAGTGCCATGTTTTTCAACCACTGTGCCGTGCCGCGAGACACTGACAGGTGTGCCGCGGGAAATCCGTGGTGGTGACGGAGATGTTTCGCTAAGTGATGGTCGGCCTCTTCGTGCCTGCGTAAGAATGAGGCTAGTAGCAACCTCGGCCTCGAAGCTCTTTTGTGGCAGTGTATTTCTTACACCAAGTAGTTTACAGTCCCGGCGGTAGATCAACCATGCATTAACCAGACCTAACATGATGGTGTGCCAGAACAAGTAGAGGTACCATCTCCGTGACCTCATGTGGTACTTGCAACTTGCAATGAATCCATCAAGAAGATCTACCCCTCCCATGAATGTGTTGTACTCCCTCACAATGTGTGGCCTTCTGGCCTCTAAAAATTTCTTGTCTGCTTTGCTCCAGCGTCGGACATTATCTTGAGGCTCAACTGCACTGTAGGTTGAGATCAAGGTAACAGATTTGTTGTCAAACCACTTGGCCAACCTTTCTTCTTTTCCCACCCTGGCGTCAACAAATCCTCTTCCTGCCTTGGCAAGACTTTTCTCATCTTCAAGCTGACACCCTGCCAAGCGATTGCCACGCAGAGTTCCCACAAAGTAGATCTTTCGCTGAAGAAGGTTGAGTACCAGTGGTGCTGAAGAATAAAGATTGTCGGCAAACACTTTGTAATTCTGGTCTGATGGAAGAGGTTCACAAAGCTTGACCACGACATCACCTCCCATGCCAAGTGAGGATTTTTTCCCAGTGCCACCTTCATAGACTGTGAAATCATAAAGGATTCCTGAGGAACAACAGCAACACCAAATTTGAATTCCCCAAGGATGGGGCTTGCCCTTCACATACTGTGTTATTGGACTGTGTGTCCCTCTGAACAACACTATATGCTCATCAATCAATCAATGCTCTTCTGCAGTGATATCCAGACATTGTTTGCGAAACATATCCAACCATGGCCAGATCTTCCAACACTTATCTTCTGCTTGCCTGCTTGATACGTCGGTGTTGCCAGTGAAATGTAAAATTACCAGCAGGTTATGGAAACGATTACGTGACATGACATCAGCAACCATGGGACATCTTGTGTCATTTTCCCAGTACGCACGATTTCCCGTCAGTTGACAAAGACCCATTCGCAGGTAAAGACCAATCATGATTTCCAGTTCCTTTACAGTGGTGTTCACATTGTTGTGTTTTTCCGACTTTGGTACACTGTACAAATGTATTCGTTCTTTTAGTAATTCAAGCATTTCTGTTGTTATGAACTTTCTAAAGTACTCGAGGACTAAGAAGAATGTCTGGAGGTGTGTGGTCCTTTGAATGTGCACTCAGGGGTTTCAAAAGGTTTGTGCCTCCAAGAAGGGTGTTTTCTCCCTTGGACAGTTCCTTCTGTTTCTTGTTTTTTGCCTAGGTTGGACTTTTTTCGCTGCTGTGAATCTACATTTGGTTGTCGTACATCATCAGATGTACTTAATTCACTATTGTCTGAATCATAACACTGACTTGACTCACTCTCCATGTCTTGCTTAGTAGGACTGCAAAGAGGGTAATCATGGTCTTCATCTGAGCTATCACATCCCTCAAATTCGAGTGCATCGACACGAGTGGCGCGTGTTCTTTGGCATTCTACAAATGTACGAAAAATGAAAGAGTATAGACTACACATTAATTAGGCATTTGCATTTTTATGGGATCAGCATAAGATAGTAAATTGTAAAATTTGTTTTCTAATACAAATAAAATACTTCACCATTATTTTATATTTTTGTTTGGTCAGTACACACGCGTTGTCTCAACAGCCAAAACGAAGAGAGTAAAGTGCGCAATTGTGGTCATGTGCATCATCTTGCTACGTGACTTTCAAAATAAAAATTAAGAAGGATTGTTTAATCATTTAAATTAACTCTGAAAATAATAGTACCAAATTATATTTGGAATCTTTTAATCTTTTAACATGTTTTTCAGTCATGCTAATCTATTTTGTATTTTTAATGACTAATTTATTAATAGGCTTTTGCATTGGGAGGTGCATCTTAACCAGGGTTACATACAGCTATCCTTAAAATGAAAAATAGTGGTCTGTTTTAGTGTTTCAATTTTAAAGTTTGATTAATCTTGAGTCTTCTCAGAATACCTCCACGTACTAGCTTGTTTGACTCTTAAAATATGAATTCCATTTGTCATTCCTAAGTCCTGCTCAAAACATAAAACTACAAAAAAGCTGGAAAGGAAAAATCACATTTAAACCCATTTTGTTGTTAGATGCCTTTTATTCTATTATATTATGCAGTTTTATTTTTTGCCCATGGAAACAATCTAGTAATTATATTACACTAATACAAAAATTGATAACACAGTCAGATTGTACTGAGCATGAATAAAAAGTACGGCATAGCCAAATGATGTGACATTGAAAATAGTCCACAGTGCTTTCAATAATCAAGAAGTGTCTGTGTGTGGGAGGGAGGTCTTATTAGGAGATTCGATTGGGTAATCACATGCATGTTGAAAAAGCGGATGCACGCACAATTTCATGTGGTTTAAAACCCCCGCTGTCGCTGGCTAAGTCCCTTGTGACGCTGCATCAAGGATTTAATATTCTGTTGGCATAATAGCAAGAGAATATTTTTGTATTCACACAGAGATTGCCTCTCTTTTTAAATATATGTAAGATGTACTGGCCCTTGAGAGTGAAAAGACTGATTGACTGCTGCCGTTTCAGCTGGATAGCTTCAATCATTGTAAATGGATTTTCTTAATGCCCAAGTAGCTACTTCATAGATTTGGCTTCTGAGGAGGCGCAGCAAACCCATTTAGCCGAAATGTTGCTGACTGCCAAGATACCTCCATGCATTAACACGCAATTTCCACCGCACTACTCCCATGATTTGGTAATCTTTGACATATTATTTTAGAGCTGAGTTGATGCAACTCAATTAACATATAATCGTTTTCAGAGATAGATGTGTTAGTAAATTTTGCCAATGCATCATTCTGTTGAATGGCCACCTGTCCATCATAACTTCGAACCAAACCAAAACGTGCCATTGTCATTCCATTACTCCATCATCGTTATCGTAACCACACTTCCGTCATTAGGAAATTACATTTGATTACCGTCATTTTAGGATTGTTAGTAAAAAAACAACAAAAAAAACCAAAACTAGTTACATGGGAAACAGTGTGATGGATGCGTTCATAAATCGCCTGTATATTTTACTGGCCCATCATTCCCCATCCTGCTATTCTGTCATCATTATTTTAATAGTGATTAAATTGATGCTGTAATTGCAGTCTGTTAGCTATTGAAGCATATTTTCTTGTATAATTTCTGAAAACAAAGCAAGTCAATACCATGTGCCATCATGGGGGAAAAAAGCCATTGAAAATCATGCACTGAGAAAGAAAAACAAGTTTTGAACAAATCCTTCTTTTCAACCTGTCAGGGTTTGGGCAGCATTTTGTGCCAATTTGTGAATTGCAAACCAGAAATAAATGTTTGATGGTGAGTTGCAGTAATTTGTCAATCTCTCCATTAATTCTTTAATTCATCAATCTGTTTGTTCATTGTGAGGATACACGGCTATACGAATGGATGTATGGATTTACACTAATCCCATCTCACATCCATCTGCCTGAGCAGCTCCCAAGTGAGAATATTGCTTTTCTAAAGGTTGTAAATCTTTATTGGACACTACTTTTCTGCAGACCACACTCCTCCATGTTGAAAAATTTGATGTGGTTTTGCAACAGTTCATTTTCCTTCCGACGCTCTCATTTTTGGCAGAGTTTGTCGATGCAAGCCAACCACATCACATTTATTTTAGACACAGGTCAAAGGTTAAGTAGGACTGTAGAACGTGAGACGAATGATAAAAAGACTTGGATTCTCAAGTAGTTTTACTTCCTCCGGTATTGGATTTTACCTTTCGAAACAATCATCTGACTTTGTTAGCATTGCCCTCTTCATTGATTGAAATGTTATCGAGTGTCTACCCTTCCCGCTTTGGGCAGATTGGCGACAAACTAGCTGCACACATGAATTCATCGGCCCATTTTCCCCATCCATTAAGAATGATACCGGCATGTGTTTGCACAATATGTTTGAGCCAGAAACAACAAACCTGGTGCGATTCTCAGGAAGCACTCACATGCAGCCATTTCTCAAATGCAATTTCCTCTTAATAGCGTCAGCCTCTCTGATATCTGGGGAGAAGCAAACATCATTTTAGGGCAGCTCAGTTACACTTGATTAATTGTTATGGGAAGGGGTAGTGATATGACAATCTCCCAGTGCGGGAACAGGCGAGGTTTATTTTTAGAGCAGGCAGCTGCCAGGAGTCACATTTTACAGAGACTCTGCGACTAGGTGGCAGATGTTGCCAATGATATATTTTAATCCAGCACACCTCCAGAGTTGCCCAAGCCTGTTGGAAGGGTCAGCAGATACTCTGGCTTCTAATTAATGCACAAGTATTGCGTTATAATGACGGCATCCAGAATATTAGCTTCCAATATGGTAAATGCCAATAGGAGACA